>NC_051154.1:252724701-252771080 GCF_013339745.2 Dermacentor silvarum
GTGAACTGTCAGCTCTGTCTTCCTGGTTTTCAGGTAATCGATTGACGCTGAATGTAGCAAAAACAAAATATGTAATTTTTCATTCTAGACAAAAGACACTAGACTACAGTTTAATTTCTCTCTCGTTAGACGCCACTTTAATTGAGCAAGTATTCTCGTTTAAATACTTAGGGGTTCTTTTCGATAATCATTTACATTGGAAGGACCACGTCAACAATGTATGTAAGAAATTAGCGTTCGGGTGCTACACTCTGATAAAAGCCAAGCAGTATTTTCCATCTTCCGTGCTTAGATCTCTATACTTTTCGTTCTGTCACTCTCACATTAGCTATTGCATTGAATCTTGGGGACTTACATATGTGACGTACTTATCGCCTTTACTGCGTCTTCAAAAACGGGCATTACAGATTATTAGCTCCAGCGCATTCTGCCTATCAAGCACAATTTTTTTTGAAGAGCTTCGTATTTTATCTTTTATGTCATTGCGAAGTTATAAGATCTGCATCACGATAAACAACATTATTCAAACTAATTCTCCATTACCGTCGAGCATTTTCTTTTTCCCAAACCGTGATACTAGGCATGCTTTTAATCTCAATTTTAACCTACCAAAATGTAGTAACTTGTACGGTGAACGGCTAATTCAGTTTGCCGGCGCCAAAGTTTGGAATGAGCTACCAATAGAAATAAAAGTAGCTAGAGATTTTGAGATGAGTTGCAAACTGTATTACTTATCTAATCAAACAGAACGGTGAAATGTCTTGTTACTGCTGCGTGATTGTTCTTTCTTTTTTGTATGTTTGTTTTTCTTTGTTTTTCCCCTTTGATTTGGGTTGTGAAATGTTTGTTTCCTTCAGAGAATTGTTCAATTGCATAAGTATGAATCTGTGGTTGTTAGAATTTGGTATAGTGTGTTTTTAAGCAACACTTTATGCTTACATTTCAAGGACATGTTACATGTGAGCGTTGCTTGTTTTTCTCCTTGTACATAACCTGTATGCAAAGTCAATATTGGACCGGATACTAGCTATTAAGCTATCGGTCCTAACAGTGTTTTGCGCATTCATTTCGGGTCTTTAATAAAGTGTTCCCTCCTCAAAAAAAAAAAAAAAACAACGTTGTAACCAGTTCAAACGTGACGTCACCACTTGGCCACATGGGTTTTGGTATCACCGGGTGTTCATGCCTGATTTTTCGCTTCATGGGCCATATAACGCTTTCGCATTTACAAACAACTCCGCTTAGCAGCTGTAGGGGCGGTTTTCCACAGCTTCGCTGGACATCCACTTTCGCAAGGCCAGGATGGCGAGTGAACTGTTTAGGTGCATCTCGTTTCGTTGAGCAATTCGCCAAAGATGGAAGGCGTATCCCAAACAGATCGGCAGACCCGCAGCAGTGGCGGAAGCCATTTTGTATTTTCGTCCGTATCGCTCGCACGCTGCAGTCAGTGAGTGCTCCAGCGGAACGGAGGCGCCCGTCCGCTCACGCGCTCTGGTTGCTTAGCGTTCGGCGCATGCGCACTTGTTGCTCCGCTCGCTGGTTGAGTGAAATGCGGCGTAGAAAACGGTCTGCTAAAGCTATGTATTTCAGTTCACACACAAGAACGGAAACAGAAAATAAAAAAAAAAACATTGCGTTCACCAAGTAGTCAAGGGCTTACGTGTCCTTCACCGCAAATAAGGTGACTAGGAGTTCAACTAAGTTGAAACATTTGATAGGCGTTTAGCAAACAGCCACCTCGTTATTTGATATATTACACACGATTCAAAGACAGCAAAGCGTGGGCTAAATTTGCTTTCATCGTTATTTGCAATTTTTGTTTATTGATGATCTGTGTATAATAATAATGCCAATTTACATATACCAATTCCTTCATATATATGATATGTTGGGGATACATAGCAAATCAAATATAATAATAATGACAATGCTTTGCAAATATTGAGATACTGATTAAGACAACACGTTTCGCCGACATTTCTAAACAGCCACCGAAATATTTAACCGATCTCAAAGGTACAAGTGCAACGTTTTCTTCCTTCCGAAACCACTACAGCAACGCAATACCGTGCATCGGTCACCGAACTAAGTCCACGTGCCGACACAAACGTGGTTGCCAGACTTACTCACCGCAGCTGCAGCCACGCCAGCCGCGGCACGTGGCGTTATGGGCCATAAAGAGGGGGAGCGGCGGCGAAGTCTTTGACTTATGGGCGAGCGTCATCCGATCCCCTCCGCCTACTCAGGCGAGGGACACGCGCCTCTCGAATTCGCCACGCCCAACACTCGGCGTACACGTACACGCTGCAGATTCCCCCCAACCTAGCCATTTCTCCCTAAGAACAACGCGCGTTTTCGCGGACTCCCTACTGCACCGGTTAACCGCTTCGGTGCACCCTGGGGTAGTAGGGTGGTGTGACGCACACGAACCCAGCATTCGCACCCGTGGGGATATATTTAACGGTATTTCCTCCTTTCCCGCGACGCTCTCTCTACGCAGCCAATTTCAAAACGGGCTTCTTGCCTGAGTCACCTTCGGACGCTCGAGAAATGCACGTTTGGTTGCCGAGATCAACTATACAGCTATTTCTTTATTTTCCACCCCGCCTCTGATTCTAAACGAAGTCTAAATGACAATGTTTCGCTGTGATAATCTCAGGTCCTCAGCAAGTGTGATATGAATGCTTAATGTTCCGGATGTTTTGTGTTCTTCGTACCAGTGAGCTGCTTTCCTTTTCCTCTGCACAACTTCACAAGCAGCGAAATCATCACGTCTCTGCCTGCACCTTTTGAAATTTCTTTTGTCGAAGCACCGCACCGGGATGTTTTAGGCGGTCCCTTCTGGCAGTCGTCGATTAAAAGCGGAGCGGGGTGACCGCGGAGACCAAGCTGAGGTTTAGCTCTAGTCACGTACACGCAACAGCGGATTCGTCGTGTAGCACAGATTCCTATCGCATGACAAACTTCGGTGCTCACGTGTAGCAAGCGTGTGGGCAGGTTGATAGGCGGTTCGAGTCTTAGTCATCGTGGTCGCCGCGCCCACCCACAACTCGTGTCATTATAAGCCGTGAACAGACTAGCGAAATGCTGATGGATGGGTGGGCGGAATAGTTTTGCGGTCTCCGCTAAGCCGACCAGCAATGGCTCGTCAAGAGCGAATTTCCATGGTATCGCGTTCCCCACCTTTGTTAGCACCACGCCGTCGCTATCGTGGACATACACACATCCATCCACGCACACACGAATACACACACGAATACACACGCACACACACGCTGGCACGCACGCACGCACGCATGCGCACACATGCAGGCACAAAATTGGCGTTCACAAACTATATCCTGCAGGTTATTCTGATGCGTGAAATCCTGAGAAGCTGTTTCATATCAAACATCAGGAGGAGAAAGTATTTGAGCTCAAATCAGGGATAATGATGAGAATGACGAAAGCGTAAGAACCGTCTTTGTAACAACCGGAGTTTATTCTCGTGGCTCGAAATTGTTTTTAAATTCGACCACTCCCCCAAGGCAGCCCTTATCCAGGCCTTAGACCTCAGTGTTACTAATCTTCCTTTTATTAGATGTTGCTGAGAGCAACATGTATCCTTGCATAATCGTGGCAGTCTGCAGTCCCGATAATTTTACATTAATGAGTGATGGTGCCGTTAAAAGCGAAAATTTCAAGCTGTACCCCATGACAAGTCGGTACTGTTAAGTATTATGGCACTTAATGCAATATAAGGAAAATAAAACGAGACAAGCCGCTCGGTGGTTGCATTCGTGTGCCGCGTGAATAAAAAAAGAGAAAGAAAAAGAAAACGGGACTTTCCTTTTCTCATTGTTGAGGAACTAAGCGCATTCTCAATCAAGCGGCGGAAACTACATAGGAGTGAAGTGGCCCCAGGTACACGCAGGCTACATGCTTTCATGAAAATAATGTAATTTCAGACGTTGCCAACGCAAACAAAAGAAAGCGCTATCTGGTTATAAGCTTCTGCTGTGCGTCAATTAGGCCCAGTGAGAACAAAATATGTGGAGCGACGTCGACAGCAATAAAACTTCGTGTTAGGAACGAAAGAGAGTCTTGAAAGCGACGTTCCCAAGGGCCCTGGGAATCGTTGCCCTAGATCCCGTCTATCTGCTTTTCGTGGTAGAAATACGCCGTCGGGTCAAAATTTATGGAGGTGGGCCTCCGTTGGGGCCAAAAGAGGGGGACTGGGGATTGCGCGTCAGCAGAAGGGAGGCTTTGTTCCCGTCCGCAAACCTAAATTATCTTTGGTCTATTGCACCAGAAAAAAAGAGAAAAAAAAACGAACAACAAAAGCACACTAAGTTGTTCAGTAATTGGCACCATCTTTTTTATCCTTTTATCGCAGCTTTGGAATGAACGACTATTTTTGCCTGTCGACTGGGATAGTTAATATCACCGCTGAATTTAAGGGACTTGCTGTGTGACTTTATTCTTGCTCTGCAATTGATTTTTTTTTCATTTACAAAAATACCACAGTGATATCACGTGACATCACATATAATGTGCACCAAATAGCTTAGATAGGATTTTGAAGTACGAAGTGCGCGGGAAAGAGTGACAACACACATTCATCCATAGCGTGAACTATGCTACATTAACCGGCATAAGTGTCCGTCCTAATAAAATAAGTTTCTTTATGCAAATCCTTTTAGATAATCCTCTCAAAAAGGCCGTTTAGAAAAATGTATTTTCAGTGCTTGCTTTTCAAGCTATATTTAGGTTTAAGCAAGCGAATGCAGCCAACTGACGTAAACTTCCAATCAGAGTTGCTTTTAATCAAAGTTAGTAGCGTTCCATCAAAGGTGTTTATGCAAGCAAATGTATATATAGTTGCAGTTTATTGACTGCATACGGTCATGGCTTTGTACCAAAAACCGTCATTGCTGCTTATGGTATCACTGGTTCAAGGTAAAATTGACTATGGGCACAATTTAGACAAGGGAAACTTATGGTTTTGGTTTTTCAACCCAAACGTTGCTCCACTCGCGGCTGCGATACCAAATGAGTGAAGCAAACATCACACAGCGGCCTTAACTTCATTTTCTTTATTGATGGGCAGTTAAATCATGTTAAGTCGCACAAAAGCAACATAGGATACTCCGCACCAGCCACAAGGAGATAACCATTCGATGAAATTTTAAAAAAAGTTGAAATAATCACAAGTTTATTCCAAAAGCAACTGTTATTATTATTATTATATTATTATTATTATTATTATTATTATTATTATTATTATATTATTATTATTATATGGTACTTTAGGGATGTTGTCGCCTTTAATTGGTGCCGGCTACTCCTTTTCACACAAAGATAAGAAATAAAGAATTAACCAAAACGCGTTAAACAAAACGCCAACTTCAAATCACAATAACAAGAAGTCCAGTCACATAAGTACAGAAATGCCAGCTAAAACTGCTGTCTAAAAACAATATAACATCAATTAAAGTGCGGTAAAGGTATTCGCACTTTTTATATTTCAGGAAAGGTTTTGAGTACTTCATATTGACATATTTCAGACTGACATGCTGAAATGGCCATTTTGACCCACGATTTCAGTGTCAGTTACTCCTTATCTATGAAAACGTTAGTGTTGTATATGCATCTATATATTGCGAGACAGCTGTTAAACCTCAACGGTTTATTTTGCAGGGCGTGCTCAAGAGAATGAAGCTGGCCATGATGATGAATATATACAGATGAAGAAGGCGAAGGGGTAATATAATGCGCACACAATTTCCCCCACGCGTGGAAGCGGCCAACCTGGCCGCTGGTTATGGCGGCGAACGCCGTATGAAAGACGTGAAACATGCACAATCTCTGTGGCACGGCAGCGGCCGTCCAAAGGCGTAACAACGGAAGTGGCACGATAGTTAACCGGCGAAGTCTGTTCCCGAACAGTGTGGGGCCCGATAAGACGGGACTGAAATTTCTCGCATAAGCCAGGAGCGCGAACTGGAGTCCACAGCAACACATCGCCTCCAGGGTGGAAGGCAACGACATGGTGGGATGCATCATCGTGAGTTTTGCGGTCTTGTTGACTGGCGTCGGTATTGAGGCGGGCGCGTTGGCGACACCGGGCAATGCCCGAAACAAACTCCTCACACATTGATCTGGACGAGGGCACGGGGACACCAAAGAAAGAAACGTCGAGGATAGTGATCGGTTGACGACCATACACAAGGAAATAAGGCGAGTACCCTGTAGTGCGTTGGACGGCCGTGTTGTATGCGAAAGTAACCAATGGAAGAATGACATCCGAATTGGTGTGGTCAGGGTTGATGTACATGGATATCATGTCAGACAGCGTGCGATGAAAGCGCTATGTGAGGCCATTAGTTTGAGGGTGGTAGCTGGAAGCCGTTTTATGGATGGTATTGGACGCACAGAGAACATCGTCGAGAAGTTTAGACAGAAAGGTCCTGCCGCGGTCACTCAAAAAGACACGTGAGGCTCCGTGTCGTAAAAAAAATGACTTCCAAGAAAGAGGCTGCAACCTCCGCTGCGGAACCTGAAGGTAGTGCGGCTGTTTCAGCGTACCGTGTCACGTGGTCTACAGCTGTTACAATCCATCATTTACCGCCAACCGATAAGGGTAGCTGTCCATACATGTTGATACCAACGACTGCGAAAGGAGCTTCAGGACACGGGACAGGATAGAGTAGTCCAGCCGGAGATGAGGTCAGTCGTTTGCGGTGTTGGCAGAGCTAACAGGAAGCCACGTATTTCGCTACGCTTGTTGCAACTCCAAGCCAAGAGAAGCGGCTGCGGATTCGCGCATAGGTGTCATGGAAACCAAAGTGACCGGCAGTGGGATCGTGGAACGTGGAAGTGATCGGGGAACGACTGGAACCCAACGGTGTCCTTCGGGATGAAGCACGTACCGATATAGCATCGAATTATCGATCTTGAAGTTCTTCTACTGCCGACGGAGCCGAGCGTCAGTGTGCGAGATGATCCGCGAATACATTCCATAACGGAGTGGCAGTAGGGGTCACTACGTTGGAAAATTGCAAGCCTATGAGAATGGCTGGATGGGAGCCGGTCGAGAGCTGCGAGCGAAGGAAATGCAGAAGACACGTCCTACGGTTTGCTCATGAAAGGTGGTTATCAGGCAGCGTTTGAAGACGGTGGTAGGGAACAACGAGAGAGAGCATCGGCATCCTGGTGTTTCTTTCCAGACTTGTAGGTGACGTCGAAGTCGTATTCCTGTAAACGAAGTATCCAACGGCTGAGACGCCCCGTTAAATTTTTTAGCGTCGCCAACCAGCACAAGGCGTGGTGAGCAGTAACGACCGTAAAGGGGCGGCCATGCAGATGAGGGCGAAACTTTTTGTACGGACTAAGCAACGGTGAGACACCCTTGCTCGGTAATCGTATAATTTTTCTCTGCAGCTGTTAGCGTGCGACTTGCGTATGCGACCAACGTTCTTCGGAATTGTGCTGACGTTGCAGAAGAACAGCGCCGATACCGGGGCCGCTGGCGTCAGTATATAGAAGAGTGGGTGCGGTGTTGTCGAAATGACAAAGCACAGGTTGGGACGTGAGGGCACGCTTGAGGGCGTCAAAAGCAGTTTGTCATTCATCCGACCATACGTAGGAAGCTCCAGAAGGAAGTAGTTGATGGAGTGGCGCTGCAATGGTGGCAAAGGTACGTTTGAAGCGCCGGAAATACGAAGCTAGGTCAAGGAAGCTACGCAAGTCTTTGGCGCGTTGAGGCCTGAGGAAGTGGAGGACAACGGTAATATTATCGGGGTCATGTCGAACGCCCTCCTTGCTGACAAGGTGTTCGAATACTTTAATTTTTTGCTGCGAAGTGGCACTTTTTTGTATTCATCTGACGGCCAGCAGCTGAGAGGCATGTCAGGACTTCGTCGAGGCGCTGCAAGTGCTGATGGGAGGTCGACGAAAACATGATGATGTCGTCAAGGTAGCATAAGCAAATCTTCCACTTTAGGCCGCGTAGTACAGTGTCAATCATCCGCTCAAATGTGGTGGGATCATTACACAGGCAGAAAGGCATTACGTTAAATTTGTAAAGTCTATCGGGTGTGGTAAAGACAGTATTTTTCTTGTGTGCTTCGTGCATGGGGATCTGCCAGTATCCGGAGTTTAGACCAAGGCTCGAGAAATACTCCGCGCATTGTAATGAATTCAACGCATCATTGATTCGGGGCAGTGGATATACATCTTTGCGGGTTATGTTGTTCGAGGCACGGTAGCCTACGCAAAATAGTATTGAGCCGTCTTTCTTGCGCACCAAAACGACAGGAGACGACCAAGGGCCTGAGGAAGGGCGGATTATGCTTCGTTTCAGCATGTCTGCAACATGGGTATCGATGATCTGGCATTCGGAGGAAGAAACGCGATATGGCCGCTGGCGCACGATGGAAGTTCCATCTGTGTGTATGCGATGAGCCGTCGCAGAAATCTGTCTCAGAAGAGGAGAATGCACGTCGAAGGAGACCTTATGCTTGGATAACAACGCCAGTAACTCCTCCGTCTGCTGTGGCGTTAGATCGGTGCTGATTGTACTAGCGAGCACAGAAGCAGAAATCGCATCTATAGCTGTGGGTGCTTGTGAAACAGCAGTAGTCGAGGTAAGCACAGAGACAAGCTGAGTGTCCAAGACGCAAATGACAACAGCGCATTTAAGAAGCACTACTGGCTCAGTGGTTGTGTTGAGTACAGCCAAAGTGGTCGTGGCGTTGGTGAAGCGGACAAGGCTGTGTGCCAGAGCAATCCCTTTGGATAGGCGACGGGCTGACGATACAACTAAAACGTCCCCATCGGTGATGTCAAAGTTAACTACAAGAAGTTGTTAGAGTCCAAGGGGCACCATACAATCGTCAGCAGTTCGTAAGCGAAGGTGTGGTTCGGGCACGTCGTCGGAATTGTCGGTCTCTGTCAAGTTAACGAGGCGTTGACGGCACGAGATGAAAGCAGACGCCGAAGAGAAAACGTCCCACCCTATTATAAGCATGTGAGCACAGGAAGTCAACACTGCGAACTGGATATGATGTCGTATCCCGTCAATCGAAACTCGAACGGTGCATTGCGCCGATGGCCGAATCACAACATTATTTGCGCCACGCAGAAGAGCTGCATTGTGAGGTGTAGTAACTTTGCGTAGATTAGAGCACAAATCAGCGTGAATAATAGAAATAGCTGCTCCCGTATCAATAAATGCTGGAACTGGTACACCTTCTACACACACTAATAAAGTATTGGCTGGGCACGCTTGAGGAGTCTGTGCGAGCCATGTAGCTTTCCCTCCAAAGACTGCACCATCTAGTTTACCGATCGGTAGTCAGCAGTGTGAGTGGCCGGTTGCTGGGGTGGTGTCGAGCGTCGGAGAGGGGAGGCCGAGTGGCGGTGCCCTGGGCGGTAGTTGCGCGGCGCATCGGGAATGGGAGGCGGAGAAAGTGAGCGTGGGGGAATCCAGCGCTGGGAGGACTCGGAGGAAGCAACGGGTCTCTCTCATAAACATCGTAACCACGGCGTTCGTCCTGTTGTCTTCGACAAAAACTTGATATGTGGCGGCGAATACCCCAATAATAACCAAGGGGGGGGGGGGGCTAGGTCGGGTTGGGTAAAATGCTGTGGCAGGCTTACGGGGTGCGAGAGTCGCCAGACGGTTGGCAGTAGCAGGAGCATGAGGCGCTGTCTGAACGAACGCCGGTTGCATATCCGCAACCTGATTATACGAGGTCGGCGGCGAAGGAGGGGCACAGCTCGCAGCGCAGGCCATGGAGGACAGCTCCTCTTTGCTGATGTCGCACAGACCAGGCAACGAAGGTTGAGGCTGAGGAACGGGAGGACTGAGCAGGCGATACACTTGGAGCTCTTCGCGTATGAGAGTCCGAATCAACATACGCAGGTCCGTATCCGAGGAAGGAGGCGTGTCACAGGCGACAGGTTGTAAACGGATGGCCTGCGGTGCATGCAGGTGTTGGCAAGTCGCGATCACATCGTTAACGGTATTAGGATTCTTGATCGCCAGTGCCTTGAACGCAACGTGGGCAATGCCCTTGAGGGTATGACGAACGCGGTCAGATTCCTTCACGTCATGAACACGGCGACAAAGGGTGAGGACATCCTCGATATAAGAGGTCTATGTTTCCCCGGGAAGTTGCATGCGTCCATCAAGCTTTTTCTTGGCGACCTCAGAGCGGACGTTGGGGGCGCCGAAAATTTGCCGAAGCTGGTATCTGAAAGCCGCCCAGTCAGGGAAGGAGCGCTCATGGTTAAGAAACCAAGTCCTGGCAACGTCAGTGAAGTAGAATGCGACGCTCCGAAGCTTGTGAGAATCATCCCACCGGTTCGACTCACTCACTCGGTCATAATTGTCCAGCCAGTCGTCAACGTCCTCACTAGGAAGGCCAGCGAACATGGTGGGATCGCGCTGCCGCGTGCTGACGGTCCATGAAGGAACGGCCGGTGGGGCAGAGACGGTGACGCTGGGGGCTCCTGGTGGATCTTCTTGGGGCATGGTGGCGGAAAGGCGGGGTAAGCGGTGACCGGAACGAAGCTCCAGGGAAACTCGAAGTCGTAGAAGACCAAGGGATCGAGAGCACTCTCCACCACTTGCGAGACAGCTGTTCAACCTAGACGGTTTAATATGCAGGCCACGCGCTGAAGCGAATGACGCTGGCCATAATGATGAGTATATACAGATGAAAAAGTTGAAGGGGTAATATAATGCTCACAATATATATATACATATATATATATATATATATATATATATATATATATATATATATATACATACATAAAGATGCCAAGCACAGCTTCGCTGTTATCTTCGGGGCAGTTTGCCCTTGAAAAAGCTCTCTTTTCAGCCCATTTCAAGCCCTCGGAACTGTTCCGAAAATTACCAGCGAAGTTGTGCTTCTGATCATTCTAAATACGCCTGGCCCATTGAAAAATGCAGTATATATGTATGTATGTATATATAGCATATAGTAAACGGTGACTTGCAGTCGAATCTGACTGACCCAGCGCGTTTTGTGCGCAGTCGTTACCAGACGATCCTCTACCAGCTGCTAACGGGTGTCGTAATAGCTTCGTCCCTGTCCAGCACGCTGTCCCGCGCGCACAACAGCGTCCAGAGCAACGTCATCGGTTACGTCGAAAGGTAAGCACGGGGTTGGGTACATGTGTCCGATAGAACGCCATGCATGCATTTATTTAAATGACCGTCCCTCGTCTCGCTGCCTCGGACATACACAATCAACCGCATCCTGTTAACCTTTAATTCACTCCCTTGAGATAAGTAAACGCCACTGTGGCGTGGCACAAGCGATCAAAAATTATGAATTTAACATAGATTACAGAAAACTTCCAAGCGACAATGCTTGGAGCTTCTCCGCCGGCCAACGGCAGGAAAACAAGCGTAATGAATGAGCTTTTTTTCTAAACGGCATTGAGAACTTCTTGGCTCGCGTTCACAAAACTCCTTTTACGCAAGTACCTTGCATGATTGGCCATCTCCATGTCTATCGTGTCGTCATCACGTCGATCGCTCTCACGAAAGGCGGCCTCCAAAACGCCGGCCAAGTATTGTTAATGTACGTAGAGTGACTGAAAAGTTCTCGGCCTATCAATAAAAAGTGGTCAGGAGCTCGATCGCTCGCGGCTATGTTTGAACATAGTTCCCTTTCAGCGGCACACACTTTTTCCACCGGTCCTGCACGCCCATGATGCCTTCCTTGTAGAACGTTTCATCCTCCATGTAAAAAACTTACTCCACCACAGCAATGACGCTATCTTGTGATGAAAAGTGGTTCCAGCTAAGTGTTGCTTGAGCTTAGGGGAAAGCTGAAAGTCTGAAGGATCCAAATGTGGCGAATAGGGAGGATGTGAAAGCAGTTCAAATCCAGAGGAGTCAATCGCAGACATTGTACGCACCGGTGCGTTGTCTGGGTGGCAAAACACACGCTTCGTCAACATTCCAAGCAATTTCGCCTTGATAACCACCCGTAAACGTTTCCGTTGGGCAGAACGATACCCTCCGTTCACTGTTTCACCCTTTTTGAGGAACTCAGTCGCATCCCAAAAATCCGAAACCATTACTTTGGCAGCTGATGGGACTGACCTGATTCTTTTTTTTTCTTTTTTTTTGGGGGGGGGGGGGGGTGGGAGTGAGGAGGGGTGTTTCCGTTCTTTTGATTGCTCTTTGGACTCTTGCTGAAAGTGGTGTACTCATGCTTCCTTGGTCACAAAACGTTTCTTAAATGTCACAGGATCTGCCTCAATGAAGGTCAAGTTTTCAGCAGACATGACATGTCTCTGGCGTTGGCTTTTAGCACTCCTCACGTTCGGGACCCACCGACTTGATATCTTGTTCACGTATAGTAGAACTGTTAGGATGTATCCAACTCATTCCAGGGACGTCCCCACATTCTCTGCAATAAAAATGTCTCTCACACTTATCTGTAATTACAATGTCCTAGAGCCCACCGTGGTTGCTTAGTGGCTATAATGTTGGGCTGCTAACCGCCAGGTCGCGGGATCGAATCCCGGTAACAGCGGCCGCATTTCGATGGGGGCAAAATGCGAAAACACCCGTGTGCTTAGATTTAGGTGCACGTTAAGGAACCCCAGGTGGTCCAAATTATTCCGGAGTCCCCCACTACGGCGTGCCTCATAATCAGATCGTGGTTTTGGCACGTAAAACCCCATAATTTAACAATGTCCTAGCTCGCTGTGATGTTTTCTTCGGTACTAGCCGTTGCTGGCCTTCCACTCTGAGGGGTACCTTGAATAGAGGGGCTCCCCCTCTTGAATTTAGCCACCCACTTTTTCACAATGGAATAGGATGGGTCATTCTCTCCTAATGTTTCGATCATGACCTTGTGAATGTCATGATCATTCATGCCATTCTATTTATCTATTTTTCAGAGAGTGTTCACCTTCTGCATTTCAGTCTTCAATATCTGACGCAACGAATAGGCTCTGATGATGATGAAATTTGATGCGAGGCCATGCAAACACATCTACTATGAGTTGCAAAACTAATATTTGTCTAAGACGCATGCATCGTGGTTAGGCCGACAAGTTACCCCTATACGGGCCCAGAAATCCAGACAATTGTATAGCGCGTTCGCTAACACAGAATAACCGGGAAATAAATCATTGCTATACTCCTTACTATTCTTTTCGTGAAATAAATAAATAAATAAAATAACGAGAGAGAGGAAGGCGCCCCATGAGAGAGCTAAACAGTAGCACAAGGACACCGAGGACACGTGACTGCTTGGTTCATCTGTGGATTCGCTCACTCCTATAGCAGGTTCCGCCAGCCTATGATGACAACCGCCATCTGGTGCATCGTGCTGCTACCCGCCGAGCTGCTGGGCATCGCCGCATTTTGGCTGCACATCAAGTTCGCCTTCCTTAGAAACTTGTGAGGGCATACTGAATATTATAGGCTAGTTGAGCATGGTGTTTCACGGGTAGCAGCCGTGGTCACCATCACGCCATCGGTTAACTTGTCATTGAAATATTTCAGTGACGCTCCCGACAAACCAGAGGCCCAAATCGCCATTCAGCTGCTGATCCAAAATATCCACAAGGACATTGGCCTATTCAGGTAATCTGCAAAGCAAAACGCCTTGACTGCGCAGGAAAGTTGTTTGCCTACGCATGAATTACTCTACAAATACATTTTCCTGATATGAAATGCTTTTCAATGCGAAACACGTATGGTGACACTACCTTCGGTTCCCCGTGACGTCATGGATTGTAAAAGAGTCCGGCCGAGGCTCTAATTAGCTGCTTATTTCTTTAAAAAGAGTTTACACTGTATTCGAAACAAACGAGAACTTACCTACAGGAACTCCGCTTCTGGCGCCAGGCTCAATAAGCCTGACCATTATTTCTGCTATTACAGTATTCTTACCGCTTGAAAAAGTGTGCTTGTAGCCAAACTTTAGCCACCGTCTCGTAATTTCCTCGTTCCGTGCCACGTGGTCCAATGTACGAACGCTCGCTAATCCCGAACAGCACTTACTTTAGTTACATAACAAAAAAAGTTTTTACAGATACAAACTCGGATTCATGATGCCGATTCATACGCCGTTCGTTCGCAATGGCTCTGAGGACTCGGAATGTTTTACAAGCACGTGTGTGCGTGCAGAGAAACTTGTACTTAGAGCGCATTTCTGAGGCTGCATTTGCACATTACGTACGTGTAACATTGATGTCGCAGCTTAGTGTTCGAGTGCTTCCAACGTGACGGGGTCGATAGTCTTCACGATACGCATCGAACGCGGCCGCTGCCGTAGTTTAACACCCAATAAGTTAACTAGTGCAATTACGCAGGTACGCAGAGATGATGCCAACGATGTTGCTGTTGACGTGGATCTTGGTGAACTCCTTCAACATACTCGAATGGAGCGCCCCCTTCGACTTCGGCGAGTGAGTACGGAAAATGTAGCGATGCGAAGAAGCACTCGCTGACAGTTTTCGTGGAAGTTTTGTATCCGCTTGCGCTGTAATTAGTGTAACCGTAAAAGCGTTCGAATGATTATATGGCGCTTCCATAAATTAGCCGACAGTCGGCTACTAGCGGTGCACATTTCATAGCTGCTTGGGCCATAAACTTTAACAACCTTCGCGATTATCGCTTTCAGTGCGGCTTCACTTCACGTTTTGTTCCGCCGATTTCTATAGAAACTTTGCATATAAAAGCTCTATCATTCGCGTCAAGCGCGGCCGCTGCGCCCTCCTGCTCGTTAAAAAAATTAAATTCTTAGGTTTAAAGTGTGAAAACCACGTTCTGGTTATGAGGTTATGCAGCCGCCACCGCCTGGATCGAAGCCGCGACCTCAAGCTCAGCAGCACACCACTGGGCATGCTGTGGCGGCTTCCAATTCATTCGTTTGCTATGATGCCAAAGACACGAGGCCCTATCGCAAGTTTGTTCGTGCCTCTATCGTGGCCTGACAGAAATGCTTGCCTTCTCAAGATGCACTACTTCCTTCGCTTTATACGACACAGCGTAGCCTATATTTCGAGCCCACGAGAACCACTTGTGCATGGCTATGGCGCTCACAGCCAGTGAAGAGAGAATTGAAGGTCACAGTACTTTTCGTGCCCTGGAAATAGTCAAAGAAACGAGGCGAGCAGGAGGCAGAATACTAGGCGCGTTGTGTGACCGCGAAGCTATTAAGGTAGTGCGCCAGATCTACTGCGAGGTGGCACTCCTGCATACCCTACTTACCACAATACTGAGGTATTGTGGACAGAGTGCTGATATTTTTAAAGCGCGCTAAATTATTTGTTCCGCGTTCCACGTCCTGTTTCATTTTGGCGACACGTTATTTCCGCTCAGGCCAGGACTTCGCAGCGCCACCTGAATCCACTTCGTCGGCTGAAGTGGTCGCGCTGCGAGCAATTAAAATGTAGTCGACGCAAGTAAAGCCATTCTCCTCCGGCGCCCCGACTAGTGTACCTGCGTTTGCGTTTGTTCCGTTCCTGCAGTTACCGTAACCACCTCGACTTCGATTACTTGATGGCCATCCTGGCGTTCGCCGTCCCCTGGCAACGTTGGTACGACGGCCGGACGCTCGACTTCCGCCAGGTGGCTCGGCGGCTGCCTTGGGGAGCCTTCTTGCTCTACTTCAGCAGCCTGCAGCTCGGCTTCGTCATCAAGGCACGTATGCTCTTGCTTTCAAGCTCTTAGCGCGCTCAGGTACCCATGGCTTGGTTTAGGGTTTTAGAAGTGGGCTTTTCCGCGAAAAGACTCTAATTGCGAAGAAGCCAACCTAAAAGAGCACTGCTTAAAATTTACAGGAAGGACCGAATTGACACTTGGCAACGCGCGTATTGCAACGAGACCAAATCAGACCACGCCCAAGTTGCGCCGCAGATCGTGTGCTAGAAATCATACATTTTATTGAAAGTATTTGTGTGTACAGCCCGAAAACGCCAGAATGTCACCATCGCGACGGTAAATGTCGTATTTAGTAAATTTTAACGCATAGCCTGGAAATATAACCCAAGGCCACTAGATTGTAAATACCCACATTCCACTGACTCTGCCATCAGGAACATTGGGTAAAACGCCTGCGACGCGCCATGTGGTACGCTCCGCATGCTGCAGCATGTGGGCTAGTTACGCGATGAATGAGACGCGGCGGCAGTGGTGGGAGACAGCGAACGCGAAAAAGCGCACGGCTATCGTCTGCAGCACTCAGGTTGCACATTACGGCGATGAACCTAACAAATTTACTGGCAGTCAGAATTATATGGACACTCTAGGCGAATTTTCAATGTCGTGATAAGATATAGCACCCCTGCGCACCGTTTGCTGTGGATGGGGAGGAAAAGGCTGCAAGGGTGAGCCGAGAAGGATGGTGGCTTGATGCGCGCCGTCCTTTCGCGTGCCCAGTGTTGGAGGTCACGTTATGAAGCGCACGCAAGAAGGGTTGTAGGGTGGAGGAGTGGAGCGTGCTCTATGACGTGATTATGCGCACGCCAGGAATGAGGGGGGGGGGGGGGGGCAAATGGGCGCATGCCTCCACCTCTAGTCCGGTCGTGGCTGCGCATGGCTGTCCGCTGCACCCCATCTTGGAGGTAATATGTGGCGGGCGCAAATGTTGGCCGAGCCGAAGTGGCTGGCCGATTCACGTGTGTTGTCTTCCCGCGTGCCTAATGTTAGAAGTCGCGTAATCTCAAGTTGCGGAGACACGCTGAAGCGAGGCAGCCCGAAGCTTTCGTTCACCGAACGCCGGCGCTCTTCATTACGATAGCGTTGACAGCGAGTGTTCGGGGTCATTGAGCGAGAGCGGTTCCTGTTTGCCTGTGCGCGCGTGCCATCATGCTCGTTGATTTAATTAGTAAGCGAAGGTTTACTGCAATTTATACGGCCGACCAAACTACAAATATTAATTTGTGTAGTTATCTAATACATTGCTATCGCTATCAATGCTTCGCCTTTTGGGTGAGACTGCGTCTTTTTTAACAGTTCTACAGCTTCTTCGGTCACTTAGTTTGGTTGACAAAAAAGTATTTTTCGTTTTCTTCTTTTTTTTTTACTGAGCAACATGGTGACCCTTTTCAGCAGCATGATCTCTCGCACAGTTATCTGAGCTTCAACGCCGCGCTGTCGAATATATCATATTTAGGCACGTAATCTATTGCATTTGATCATTTCCGGCACTTCCTCGTAGGAGTTCGGGCTGGCAGCGTGGATTTCGCGGCGGGTGCGCTCCATCCAAGCGCCCAACCGGCACTTGTCACAAGTGGTGCTCACTGCGTGCTCGGCGATCCTCACCGAGATGACCGGCGACGCGGCCACCGCCTCTATGCTCATGCCAGCCGCCGTGGACGCGGTAAGCGCTCTGCAACCTGCTCGCGCCTACCCTTTTCCGAGCTCTCCGTCAGGGTAAGGGGCCCATAGTCACGCCACGGCATTCCGACGAGTGCAATGCGCCTAATAGTTGCCACATGGTCAAGTCACTCGGCCGACGCCTCGCGGTGAATATCCACAGTGCATGCCTACAGAGCGCGTGTGGTCGTCGCGCTGTGGTTTCGCAGGCGATCAGCAACAGGTGCCACCCGCTGTACTTCGCGGTACCCGTGCTCGTGGGTTCCTCGACGTCGATGATTTTCCCCGTGGGCTCCATGGCGCTGGCGCTGCTCAACAGCATGACTGACATGGGAGCCAGGGACATGGTACGCTGTGTTCATTTCCCACGCCCACTCCCCGCATCCACGAGCCATTCTGGCGTATGCAACGATCTTAAAATATATGGAGAGCTTGAGGAGTGGCCTTTGGGTTAGTTGGTTAAACGCGGTACAATAATTCTGTTGCGCTGCCCAGGCAATGCAAGTAAAATTTGCACAACCACACGGGCAATGAAAATAAATTTAACTTGCACAGACAAGCTCCATGCGACGCTGGGTGGATTATGGTCACTGACACCTTAGGGTAAAATATGGTTAATTACGATAGATTTTTAAACGCAACAAGGAAATACGCGTCAATTTCCTTTCATGGCAATTAAGCACACCTGTCTTCGCACTATTGGAAAGGGAAGCGCCCGCCCGTACGCCTCCTGCGAGCAACTGCCTTCGCCGCACAGGTGCCCGTGTCAAATTAGCCGGCAGCCGAAAAGTTGTAAACCTGCAATGGCCATGAAGTCACCGATGCCTCGCTTGCAAGGTCTTAGGTATGTTGCTCACGTAGCAGACTGCGTGATTCGCAAGGCAGCCCACTGAAACCTATTTGAAGCTGAAGCCTATTTCAACTGGTGTATAGTGCAGTTCGTTTTACGCCGGTGGGGGGAAAATGGTCAAATAAATATCATTCCGATGACACTATACCCACCGTACTCCGAAGGAATTTATATTTTCCGATGTACTTGCTAAGTGACTAGATAATACTTTCAAGGACATCTGAGCGCCAAATGTACCTTAGCTGGGAGCCCACAATTGCGCTCGAAAGACTGCCTTACCTTTACTTCAACTTTTCAGTAACTCCGCCATTCCACGCTTACTCTTACGCCGAAGTAAACATAATGGGTGCTGGGCGGATTTCTTTAACTGACAAGACTATGCAGTGTCTCTGGCCGAAGCAATTAAGAGCAGAGAAATATGATTATGGTGATGATGACTTATTGGCATCGCCTTTGAAACGAGGCGGTGACGAATAGTCACCTAGCCTGCTTGAGTTAATCAGGTATGCTCTACATGCTTTTCATTCTAGCATTTTTGCATGCTTTTTTCTCTTCCTCAACACTTCTCTATCTACCTTGTACTGCTACCTAGGTCTGTAACAGATCCGGTCGTATCAATATCTTCGCTGCTTTTCTTACATAAATACTCTCAACGTCCCTTGCTTATCTCGACTGCTGACCGGTTGATGCTTCCGTCCACTTTAAATCCAAGCGCTTCTGGAAGGCTGTTTGCACGTTACTTACGGTTTTCACTGGGTGAATACCTTCACATTCCATTAGCATGTGCTGAGTGGTCTCCGGATTTTCGCTACAGCATACACATGGCTCATTTTGTTGCGAGTATTTGCTCCGGTATGTTTTTGTCCTTAGGCAACCAGCTCGAACCTCAATTTGCAAGGCACTGCCCTTCGTGTTATTGTACAGATTTTTCCTTCTAATTTACATTACTGATGGTGCGATGACGACATCTAGCGGTGAAGAATGATGCCACTCTGCCGATGCTATGAACATGGCCTCCAGTATGGTCCATGCGACGGAGGATGGTGCCACATACGAGAACAAAACTTTGACAAGATGGAAGGCGGAGCATGGCACGGCATAGGAGGCTGTGGGCACGGAGCCATCGTTATGTGGAAGTATGGGAGTGCGGCTCGCTGCTTTGAGTGCAGCAGAAACAATTAAAAGGTTGGGAAGACTTCGAAGGCATCGAAGAGGCAGCATGCGATTGTCGATATCTTTTTCAAACAAGGCGAAATAATTTTTTTAGAATATTCGTGAGAACATGCCCTTTATTGCCAGACAACTTCCATATATTTTATAAGTTGCGTTGCAGGGTCCTTTAAGCGCGTTGTACGCATTAACACAAATCAGTAATATGAGGCTCACTTCTAAGGTTCCTTATACATGTAAAGTGAACCTTTATACTGAACATTAACTTAAGGGCAAAGAAAACAAAATTAACTGCCACCAACACTTAAACCATCGTCGTATTTTCACAAGCTTCACATGCTGACAAGCACATATTGCAGTTAATCGGTCTGTTATTTTGAAAAAAACGTTAAACAATTGCAGCAGGACAATGATATTAATGAAAACCCAAATTGCCAATGTTTCAATAATAATTTGGCCTGGAAATCTGGATCTGTCTGTCTTTCTCACAGTGCCAGTGACCCTGTCATGTAATATGGCATGGTGTGCTGTTGAGCATAACAAGAAAGGGCCAAAGCTCGTGCTATATAAACTTTACCTACAAGCAAAACCATTTTTATTGTAGCATCTTTTTCGCAGCCCTAGAAATGTCTATCAAACCAAAATAATGCCAGTAATTGTCATTGGTAGTGCTCAGACTTGTACACGTTATAGAAAGCAGGTCAGCAATTACAATTATAGTTACTTTATTAAAATGTAATTCCTTACAGTTAGCGATTAGTGGCCCGCGAAAGTAATCGATTAGTTCTATGTTACCTTCCTTCGAACCTTTAATAACGTCGCACAGATACCGTAAACAGAACAAGCTTCATCTTTCTGGGGTCTTACGTGCCAAAACCAGTTCTGACTATGAGGCAGACAAACAAGCTGGCCGGGCACATTCAGTGCGTCCTCTGCAGTCCTTCATGCATTGCTTATCTTTGATAATAATTGTTTGTCAAAAATTTCATCTTCCCTCATTTTTTCCGTGAAGGCATCAGCATCGACACTGAAAACTCGCTTGATGTGCGCGCTGGGGAATTAGGGCGATGTTGTAACGTGCGTACATCTTAAGCACAAGATTGTCGTTAATCAGCATCTGGGTCCTCTGTGAAGCGAAGCGCTTTATTGTTCCTGAGACTTGAAATAGACGTTCCTGGTTAGGGCAATGAAAACCTGTAAAAATCGTCCGTAAGCAATACCCTAGAATTAACGTCCTAAGTGGCCGTCGCGATCGAGACATATATCAGCACCCGTTAAATTCGTCAAGCAGCATCTGGTAGAGCATTACCAATGTGAGCAAACAAATATTGAGCTCCCTGGTTTGCCTGTTTGAGCTGACTGGTGCCTAGAATTATCTCGGGTCTTCTACTTCACTTCCCGCCTAGTTCAGCTTTCTGAAGTTGCGTTACCTGTTACAGCTTGTCTCGCGAATAAAGTAACAAATTACATGCAAGTTGTTACTGGAAAAATTAATTGAATTACAGTGAGCGTTACCGTGTAAAAAATATAATCGTTAAATTACAAAATTACCAAGATAAAATGTAATAGATTACAAGTAATTATATGTAATTAGTTACGTACAAGTTTGGTAGCGCCTGTGATAGCGTTTGTGAACACCATTGGGCAATTCGAAAATGTGCTCCTATGTGAGACATTTGGCTTAACTTTTCATTTATTTAAAACAAAATGATAAATTAAAAAAATTGCCCTCTTCGCATGAGAGTCCTTGTGGAAACTAGACGGTAAAATGGATGGCCTACTGAAGATTTCACTGTATATCTCTCTATGGTGCACGTTGCAGATGGTGGCCGGACTGATGACCAAGGCAACCACTATATTCATAATGCTCTTCACAGTGAACACAGTTGGATATTACGTGTTTGATTGGAAGGAGACCCCACCGTGGCTGGACCCAACAGGCGCCGGCACCATTGGAAACCTGTCTGCCAAGTTGGACGTCCTCCCCATCTGAATTCGCTCACCTAGTCTCTTAACGCCACGCGTCATCCTGCCAAGTTCCTCACATTCTACAAATATTATACTTCCATTTGTTACAGCACGCACGCCGTCATGCTACGAGAATTCAATGCAAAACATCTATAGTACCATGCTAAGACGCTCTACCATACATATGTCCACCCACAACCGAGTATCGGGACTTCAGCCTTATATCCGTTACACATAGTTTGGACGTTTGCTCATTCCTACTGAAGTGATGGACATTCACATAATGTGTGGCTGTGGGGGGCGCGTATATTTGGAGTCACATGAATTAAAAATAAAAAACAAACGTGCATGATTTTGTTGTGACAAAAGTGAGCCGAGTCACCGTTGTGAAGTGCGACCATGGATGCAAGCGACTGCGCGGCGGCGGTCGCGGCTATGCGGCTTCGTTTCACATGTACCATTTTTCGCGCGACGCCCGCCTCTCCTATTAGTGTCGCCCGCAGAAGGCGCCCGCGAGCAGTCGATTTCTGCGGTTTTCAAAGGCGGCGCTGGACCTCCACTTTTATCCAAGTTTAAACGCGTGTTAAGTGCCGGTTTTCCTCGCTCTCCTAAAGCGACGTTAGTTCTCCAGGCAAAAAGAATTGCATGCTAAGACTTTAAATATAGTGTAATATTTATTTACCAGTGAAACATACCTCTACCAGTTAACTTTTTCATTTCACAATTTTCAATTACTAATTTTTTTCGATTTATCTAGCTTAACATTCTTTTTAACCCTCGTATCAGCCGATTAACAGCCGATCCCCCAGAGTGGGTTGCGCCATTTCCACTGAGGAATGACCAACCTACCGACTCATTTGTGGAAAATGCACTGTGCCGATTCACGTTTACTTCGCTTTCAATTCCTCTTAAAACTTAAAAGCTTCCTCTAACTACACGCATCTAGAACTGAAGCCGGAAGAGGATCCCATTGCCAATATTTGGCGTGAAACGAGTCTGTCAGCGGGTCTTGTTCTCGAATGCCGCCAGGCGGCCATACGCCGTCTATAGGCCACACAGATGCAAACGTTCTAGTGACCAGGCATGTTCGGCTTTTAAACAGTCTCACATGCCCTTTTCCCCTAAATGCATTGCAGCATAAAGGCAGCGGCCTTTTGGTCCTTTTTGGACCGCTGACCAAAGCACAAAACCAAACCACGAGCATGTATGCCCACAGTTAAATATAAAGCTTTCGCAGATGTAGGCCAATCTGAGCAACTAATACATCAAAGACAGCGAAGCTGTATAAGCGAGCTCTCACACACCTCGTCTGAAGTACTATATAGGGGTCTATCTGTGCTGGTTGTTCTTAGTGACGATTCATCATCGGCGCCGCCTGCGCGTTCTCACTGACGCTCTGGTCATACGGCCGCTTCGGGGCTCTCATGCAGGCGTTGTTGCTAGAGCCCGCCGTCATCTTTCACTGCCGCAGACGTACAAACTCCTAGCTGACCTTCAACGCGGTGCCGTTAAAACGCGACGTGAGAAAGAAAAATTACAGATCACAGGCTAAAAGAAATACAGAAATGAAAAAGCGTGCAAAGAAGCTGTCTATTCGAGTGAAGTATACGCAAGGTAACTTATTTTATGAGTATTTATAAATACGTTTCAAAGCGAAAATTTGAGACTCCGACTCAAGTTGCTATGCTGGCTTTTCTATGACATTTGATACCAAGCACGCTGCCAGCGCGAAAGCTGTTGTGGAAGTCCCCTTATACAGCTTCGCTGTAGATGAAACGAGAAGCATGGAGTGCCGTTTCGTCCCTTCTATCCAGACCCACATAGGCGTCGCCACACAAACGAGGCACAAAAACAAAAGAACAATACCACGTATGCACAATTTCGCCCGATGCAAATGAAATCTTTCCGCAGCTGGTTCGACCCTGGTTGTCGCCTGTGAGAAAATCGTTGCCAACTTGAGTGTGCAAGCTTCTCGGCACGATCCTTATTAACTGCCCCTCGCGTCACTGCTTGCCGACGGGCCATTAGTCGGATGTTGTCGCCGCTAGCGAATTTTTTTCAACTGTTGTGATCGCAGCGCCGCGCGCCGCTCGGAAAATGGCTTTTTGGTACTCCCGCGAAGGCCACCGTGCCGCTTTTTGGCCAAACCCGCTGCCGTGTGGAGCAGGCTTTAGGTAAATGCTGGAGTAACAGTAGCTCCTCCTTACGCTAATAATCCAAAAGAGCTGTTCTGTGTGTATTACGGCTAATGTGAATTACATTGCAAAGTTTTTCGTGCAACAGATGACTAGATGATAATGCTGTGTACAGGTTTGTCACTACAACGAACCTGCATTGTATAATGAACTACAGGCATTATTTATAGTAGACACTGATACAAAATGATATGCAGAAAAAGTACCACGACGTTTTCGGTGTGAACACACGGCCAGTTGGTGAGAAATTATTGGCCTAGTGAAGGAACATAATACCGTATGAAGGTGAGCATAACGCGACATTTTGAATAAAGCGCGTAGTAAAACGAAGGACTACCAAACGGTGGAAGACGAGGCATGTGCGCCGTGTCCCATTTAAATATTTACCTTGTCCTTCGCCTTGCGCACCTTTTACAATATATTCTCGCCGAGTATCAACTCGAGTTTTTATTAGAACCATTTACAAGAAATGGTCTCACAAGGATGTGCGTGCTTCGTTACTGCTTTTCCGAGCCTTTGGTTACTGAATGCGGCTTCAAGTCACGTTAGTATCGTAATTATGCATTTTCATATTCTTGA
Organism: Dermacentor silvarum; assembly: GCF_013339745.2. NCBI lineage: Eukaryota > Metazoa > Arthropoda > Arachnida > Ixodida > Ixodidae > Dermacentor > Dermacentor silvarum. The sequence continues at coordinate 252,748,829 of NC_051154.1, forward strand.
GACTTTGGAACGTTCCCCTCACAACGCAGATATGGTCGCGTTATACGAGTCCCAATATGGTATATAAAGAAACCTTTGAAATAGTAAGAAGTCACTGGGAAACAAAGTTCTTCATATTAGTCATCAAGAGGCAGCACAGCAGCACTTTTTTGACCGAAATAACTGCTCACAGTAATGATTTCGGGGAAAGCAGAGCACTGACTTCGTCTCCGACTGTGATTCGGCCATCTCTGACGTGGAATGTGCCCACGCCAAAGAGTGGTTTCAATTCATACTTCTTCACTCCTTCTTCAGACCTGTCAATTCTGTACCTGCAAAAAGAAGTTCGTCATGAAAATGCTTGGAGCCTGAATTAAGCGACCACTTTTTGTACTTACTTTCGCAGTGTCACAAGTGGCTCTTTGTCACTTCTGATGCCTGTGTCTTGATCTACCGTCGTCAAGATACACCTGCGAATTAATGATAATTTTGGAGCAATGCCAAAAGGAAGGCAAAACCGTTGAAAAAGGAATGACCTGAGGAATGTGAAACATCTCTTGCACCTCTTGCAACTTGTCGCATTTATCTTGCACAACGGTAATAATGCAGAGTTTGTGCATCGGCCTTAATTTTAGTGATCGTAACATTTAAACTGTAGTAAATGTTGCACTGCAAGAGATTTCTTCATGCATATTAATTTTGGTTGTCTGCGAATTAGAAAAAAAGTGCTGATGGTTCTGGCCTATGATCAACTTCACATCATTTGACTGCAATCTTTTATCTTATTTGCGGCCAGTTCGCTAATTCTTCACATATATCTCAATCTTAAGTTTTAGCAGGAAATACAGAATGTTCTTACATGTTCTACTTTATTACCTAGTTGTGCGGTTTAAAAATGCCATCTCTGCACCAGAGATCCTGAAGCGTCGCCAGTGGTCCTGCAGATGTACATGCATGTAAAATGTAATTCATGATGAAAGCGTCCCCAGTACAACGAACATTCACCTCTGCATGTGCTTCACAGCCATCTATAAAGAGTGTGGGCCGAAAATTGCGCCGTTGAATGTTACTATATGCAGGCAGCTTTGACAAAAGCCCATCGAGGGATGCCTTTGAAAGGACTTGGAATGATGATTCATCTTGGCACGCCACCTGAACCAGAAGAGGGAGCAAACAAGTAATGCAAAATAATTGTTGAAAGATTGCATTGCCAACACAGCTGAAGGAAGCACCGAGATCGCTGCAAAACTGAAGCAAACGAGAAAGCCTTAAGAGACATCATGACCAACACAGCTTATGCTATGTCAGACAGAAATACTGCTTCTGCCGCCGGTGAAAAAAAAATATGCAAAGCAAGCAATTGGAGGAAGTTAATTACTTTGATCGAACTATATCAAGTCATTTGCCCTGGTGAAAACAATTATGCAGGAACTCCACTGGAGTTGTCTAAGTATGCGTAAGCATTGTGCCACTTGCTCATCTTACGGCGCGACATATGTCGTTTACCGCGATGAACGAAGCAATAGACGGTTCATTAAATGTATGCTTTATTGGCCTTTGATTCGACCAGTATGAACCCTTATGAACCTTTCGTCATCGGTCGTCATCAACCTTATTGGACTCGATCCAATACTTATCGACCCTTATAAGTCGTTATCAATCTTATCGGACTTGATCTGACTTTTACCAACCTGTATCGGTCGTTATCAGTCTTATTGAAATCGCTCCGACCCTTATCAATCCTTATCTGTCCTTATTAACCTTATCGGACATGATCCGACCCTTATAAACCCTTACCGGTCGTTATCAACCTTATCGGACTCGATCCGGCTCTTATCAACTCTTATCGGTCGTTATCAACCTTATCGGAATTGCTCCAACCATTGTAAGCCCTTATTGCTCTTTAGCACATTATCCATCCGCGTCGAACCATTATCAACCGCGAGAAGACCCATATCACCCCTCACTCCTTATCCTTATCATCCTTGTCAACTCATTGACTGCTTACCTCTCTGTATTACGCGACAACACAGACATTGCGGTACAACACATTCATCTGTTACGTGGATGTTTTGCCAAGCGGGTAAGACACTCGGTTTCTGTGCGTGGGGTCATGGATTCGCAACTCGTCGATGTATTTTCTTCAAATTGTTCCTTTCGATTTTTTTTTTGTGGAGAGCATCGTGTTACGCATTACGGACGGACCGGCAGGCCAACGGGCAGATTTCCTGGGTGAGTCGGCTAAGAATGCTTAGGCATTAATGAGTACACAAATCTGACAAATGAATATATATACGTCACCGGAGCAGCACCATTCTTCCCTCGGGTGATGGTCTCCTGGTCAAGAACAACCCTCACCAGGCGAACGTCGTCATGCTTCAGGTAGTTCCTGAACCAATCTGAGGCTTCTTCAGACACTTCAATGGCTTTATAACTGAATATTCGAACCCTGCATACAAGGCACACGCCGAAGTCTGACAATAAGCAGATAATAAAATATAGTAGTGCGAAATAAAATAATTGCAACGAAAAAAAAAACATTATTCATATCCAGACAAAGACATACTAACTGTGCAGAAATTTAAGTTGAAAAATTATGCAGCTCAAACGTACATCTTGGAATCAACGTGAAGCGAAGCTTTCGTGAAGCGGGTAATCAAATTCTATAAATTTGCGCTTTTCATTCCGGCGTCTCTGGCGTAAAGGAAACTGGCGCGCGCACATGTGCCACGCAATGTGATGCACGCGGCAATCATTTTAAATAGCTAGTTGACGTTGCTACATTAAAAGTATACGTGCGGCAGGGAATAAGATTCTTACCGGTATAAACAGAGGGTGTTCCGTATGACGCTATAATGATCCTGGGCCTCCACAGTTTGTGGAAAACTAGAACGCAGTTCAAGAATGCTGACGTCGTAGTGAGATCTGTACGCGATCACTTCATCGAAAGTGTAGTACGGTTCAGCGATGTCCATCGGGCCGACATCGGGCCTGAACAGCCAACATGGATTGAAATGCAGGACGAATTGGCAGCATTGAAAAAATTTTAATATGTCGTGCCAGTAAACATATTACTGACACGTTTTATCTTTTGTGATTTGGTGGTGTTTTGTGTTTTTGTTGGTGTATAATGTCTAAGTCAGCAATAAAGGGAAAAAAATACTGTGACATAACGCTTAGAACGTCGGGCTGCTGCGTTGGGGAACCTAGATTCAATTCCGCCATCGGGCTTGTAATTCAACTTCTTTTTTTTTAAGTATGAGCTTTTCGGCAAGACAGCATCAGCAGCTACGGTCAGAATGTCCGGGAAGGTTCCCAATAAAAACTTTGTTTAAAAAAAGCCACAGTATCACCTGAAAGAGGAAGCATCGATTGAGGTAGCAAATTAGACAGCTATACGAAGTAAAGATAGTAGTTTTATCGGCCGTATAACGTTCTAATCATTCGCTTACTAACTAAATTAACAAGCGTGGTGTCACGCGCGCACATGTAACATGAACAAATCTCACTCGGTGACCACGGAAACTCGCTGTCAAAACGCTGGAGGGAGAAAGCGCACCGGCAGCAGCGAGCGAATTGACCTTCGTGCTGCCTCTCGCTTCAACGCGAACTTAGCGGCGGAAACACTGCACACACGAAACAAGCAGCAGTCGGTCGCAGATCACTTTTAAGATAGGGGCCACGCCATACGCAGCAGCTGCCGAAGTAGAACGCCCCCCTCCCCATCCCTCCGGTGCCTTGCGTGCCTCCGAAGACGGCGCGCTTCCTCCCCGCTCTCCTCCCTTGCACGCGCGAGATTGAGCCGCCATCGTCGGCTCACCCTCGCACTAAGGTGGCTACTCGCACGCTTTCCCTCGCTAATACAGCATACGGCGTGTGGCGACGATGTTATCGCTCTTGGATTTTATACGGATCACGGCGACGGCAGAAATGCGCCTGGAGTGTCCATGCAATTGCTATCGCCATAAAATAAAGTCCCCCTAACCAGTCAACGTTAACTCTACTCCCATGACATGGACCCGCCGCGATAGCTTAGTGGCTATGACTTTGCTCTGCTGAATTATAATTTCTTCTTGCGCTATGACCGCTACAGCAAACATGGACAAGCGAATGGTGCATCGTTTGTCCGTCTTTTCTGTACCCGTCTTTTCGTACATAGCGCAAGAAGAAAGTATGAACAGCGTGCACCAACTAGCCTCTTTCATCACCCTTTTGAGCTGCTTAGTTCGAGGTCGCTGGTTCGAGCCCAACTGTTCATTTCGATGGAGGCGAAATGCAAAAAAAAAAAAACGCTCCGTGTGCTTATATTTAAGTGCACATTCAAGAACCGTAGGTGGTGAAAATTAATCTGAAGTCCTCCGCTACGGCGTGCCTCATCATCAGGTCGTGCTTCGGGTATTTAAAACCCGAGAATTTAATGGTTTAAGGTTAATTTCATGACATGGCACCTTACTAGATAGCTTTAACATACCACCCTACCGCTGTCGCTACTGCATTGGCCGAGAGCCAATGTTGCACTTGAAAGCTAAGCTGCGCCGCACATACGCCTGGCACGGCTTGGCTAGCACATGCAAATATCGCAGAGGGCGGAGACGATAGTGGTAATGGTATGGAGGCAGCGGTATGCTAAAGCACCCTAATCTCAACTGATATGACAACGTAACAGAGCTTAGATCTATTAGCTTAGATTAGAACACGCGAGCGCATGGCCCATGGTAGGTAATAAATACAGGTGAAATAATCTAGGATGCAGTGTTATTCTATTTGCTCCGCTGGAATTTTCAAACATTTCAAAAGGTCATGTATTACATAAAGGAATGCCGCATTTCTTTACATTCATTTCACTTAAGAGGCAACAAGTGTATTCTTGTGAACATTGCAATAAGTGGCAAAAAAAAGAAAGTTTAAGGCATTACTTTTATTGCCCTCGAATTATAAAAGCGGTAACAATTTTGTGTGAGTATACTGAAACACAGTGATATGATGTAAGTATATTTCAGATAACCGTGAGAAATTTATTGCAGTTTTCGTGTGCACGTTCCGTTACTTCTCCACTTCATACAACCTTCCTTTATCGGTTGACTTCGGTGTGTGGTAAAAACCCGTTTAACAAGCGACTAAGGTCACATTTCCTAATGGCTATCAGGGCATCGTAGTTCACGTTACCATACCACAGGCCTTCTTACCATAGGCCTTACCCTAGGGTAACCCTCCGTAGAGTAGTAGTCTGTCCTAGCCATTTTATAATGGGTTGATTTCTTTTCGTTTTGTCTTTTTCGCGAGGACTTGTCGCAAGGCATATCGGGAGTGAAAGAAAATCAAATTAAAGCTTCCAACTCCACATCGTGCAGAAACTGCATCAATGTCTCTGTAATCTTATTGTCCGTCACCCAACGGGTGTGATTTTCAGATACGTATGGCTTCAGTCCAGCTTTCATTCAAATCTTAAGATTGATCACCCGCGTTCCAGGGCACATTCAGAGCAGGTGTCAAGCGTCTGACACCTGCGTTGGATGTGCCCTGGGTGTAGTTGTTGGTAGTAGAGCTGCATAACATGACCCTATGAATCCTAATGTGACCTGTTGGGTGAAGAAAGAGCGCTTTAAAGGACAACCGCAGACAACAGACACGAGCGTTGAAATATGCGGAAACGTAACTGTTTATTCTGCCTCGTTCAGAAAATGCTACGATCATCTAGAAGAAGTCCCATGTAAGAGGGGTCACCTACCTGATGGTGAACGAAGGTTTCTTGTGTTCGGCAGGGTCACAGGCATCCACTATGAGGGGTGGATAGCCATCAACTGTCAGTGTCAGTGTCAGCTTGTCCTCATCGAAGGCTACTCTAATTTTGCCAAGGCGGGGTTCTTCGCGCATGGAGACAAAGCAGTCGCCCTTGACAACGAGCATGTGCCTGCATATCAAAAAATAAAGTGGAGGTACCCAAGGCTCTTTCTTCGTAGCAAGGTGCGAGTTGGGCCTACAGTTGTTTTGACACATAGAACACCACGACACGAACACCATGAGGGAACAATAGGAGGCACTGCTGTCTAACTCGGTCCTCGACGACCAGCTCAAGCTGATCCAGAGAACAGAGAAGCTGGCAAGAGCCAGCGGAGCCCTGGACTAGGGGCTCCGACCATTAGCAATGCCCCTTCATAGTTTATCTATCTATCTATCTATCTATCTATCTATCTATCTATCTATCTATCTATCTATCTATCTTGACATGTTAGAAGGAAACAAGAGCGAGTGAAGATGGGACGAAAGGAAAAAGAGAAGCGCTTGCATTTTTATTTTTTCTTTGGTCCCGTATTCTATTGCTGCAAGAACTTAAAATGAGATAAGAACGAATTTTTTATGAAACAAAGAGGGCACCGGAGACATTGCAGAGCATACTGGAGAAATTAGCGATATGGTACAATGGGGCTGTCACAAGAAATGATCAAAGTTTCACTAACTGGAGTGCACTGTACAAATACCTAAGAGCTAAAACGATAGCCGTATGAAAACCAAACGCCAGATTGGAACGATACATAGCAAGGATACGGAGGAAACTTACAAAACATGATCCAGTTTAAGGTTTGTATAAGCTCGGATTTCTCGCAATCTTCAGACGCTTAGTGTCCGAGCCTACCACTTGGAGAAAATAATACGAGTGAACGACCGCGGTTCCGAAAACGGCCCGATGTACATACATTTTTAGGGGGTTACTGCAGAAAGGTTAAGACGTGTTAAGTTCAAACATAGCTGGTCCTGATGACCATGACGTCTAAGACTGGTTGATTTCGTACAAAAAGATGAGCCCGCACAGTGGGACGACGACGGAACAAAAGTGCGCAACGTCATATTCCACAAAGCTGGTCTTGCGATTGAGAGCCTGTGGTTGCGCAACTATGAAGCTGACCTTGCCGCTTGGTCCACGTTCAAGGCAATGTTTGCAGATGTGCTCAGTTGCCCGACGCAGTAATGCGATGCATTACTGCGTCGTCTTTGAATTGTTCAACTCCTGCGCAAATGATATCGACATGTTTTGATGACGGTCGCATACTCTCGTTCTTGTTGACACTGGTGTCGCTGTCTCCATTATAAGTAAACAGCTTTACCACTCTCTGCAAGGCCTATCTCTTCTTAGAGCCCGTGCAACACGTATGTTTCAATCCGGCACGTCTTGTATATGCGATTAACTTTTTTTCGTCTTGACGTGTTGCTGCTACGATATCATCTTCGGATGGCATTTCGTGTCCGGCAATACCTGCACCATGCATAGACGGTGCTTGTCACTCACCCCGTGAACCAGGCGCAAACGCCGGACCAACTTCCAAAGCCGACTTATCAGCTTCCGAAAATAATCCCACGAAAGCAATGACAATTAAGAATAGGCCCTGTGGTGCGCCAGCGAACGCCGGTTGCTGTCCAAAGACCAAGTCAGAGTCCAGAGTTGTCAAAACACAACAAAATATATTCGCGCAAGGCAGTTACACACACACATGCACACTAAGGCTAGACACGTCACAATACAATTCAGATGGGTATTAACAAACACAAGAAAATATTAACGACAAGCACTAAGAGTACAACACGTAAAGTACAAAATGAATAGGAACACTAAGTGTCCAATCGTATTCACCCGTGCTGGTCTTGAGCCGGACGATCGCGGCATAACTCGGCGCAAATCTCGAAGAAAAAATTTCTTCCGGAATGCAGACGCTAGATGAACTCGTCGACTAGCTTGCCGGGGAATGCCTTTCTTCCGCAGACGGTTGGTCTTCATGTTAGATCTCTTTACCGGAACGGTCTGATCCCCCTTACGGTTCCCGCATGGTGGTTTTATAGTCTCCGCCGGGGCTCTTGAACCTTCCTATCGGAGTCGTGATCCCGTAGCATGGCCAAAGCCTGGGAATCTTCTAGTCTTTTCTCGCACCTTCGACCGCCGCCGTCGGAGCGTCGTCGAGGGAGTGGTGAGTCATCCTGTTCGCACACGCTCACGCTGTAGTAATCTCTTTCTCTCTCGACTGACCGGGTGAGAAGTTGTTTCGGCGCGCGCGCGCGCTCTCGCTCTTTCTGGTTACCGTCGACTTCGCGGAACTAGTGGATGCTTCTAGATTCCGCCGGTCGCGTCGGCTGTTTGAGGCGTATGCGCTCTCCCCCTCTGTTGAAGCTGCCGCGGGGCGGGCGTGCTTCTTTCGCTGGCTTGCGTGACACGCGGCGCGCGCTTTGATTACGCGCTCTTTTGTGACAGTGCTCGCACTCAAGTGGAGTTCTCTTAGCTGTGCGACGCCCCTTCTTGTATACGCCGACCGGACGTGCTGGCGTACTGTGCGCTGATAAGCATGTTGGTGCCGGAAGTACCACAATCCCATTGTAGAGTGCCGCGATTTTCCTCTTATTTGTGCCTCTATTTCTACCCCAACGGTTCCTTTTAGCCCCTCGGATGTTTTCACCCGCCAACGATATTCCGCTATCGTACTCATGTGCCGTTGTTACGTTGAGAGGCCCAGGGCCGTGAGCAGCACGTAGACGTTCTTGTACACCTTGACTCTCCTGGTTTCCCATGTAATGCTCGTCTACGCAGGTAACTTTTCCGTTTTTTTTTCCGTGGCATCAACGTACGTTTTACGTTATTTGTGAACTTTGTAAGTCAGCTGATTCATTTATTAGCATTTGGCAAATTTATTACAGCGGCACTAGAATTTTATCTAACAAGCTATATTATATAGGTATAACCACTTCAAGCGCCAAGTTTACTGGGAATCACAAGTACCAGAACTAATTACACTTAAACGGCGTTGTCCATATTTAAAGCACTGCTGACAAGACGTGTGCCGATGATTGATATGCGATGAGGATTAAACGAGTTCTGCTATTGGTGAGCGAAACGTCATTAAAAATTTAGGGCTAGCTCATTTCTGAATGAAAATAGGCGACCGCAGAAGCTGAGGCTGGTGAATGTTACAAGAACAGTGAAAATAGTCATAAGGTGTGCGGTAGCCCGCACGCGCTGCTAGCACGGTCACAACACTCCTTGTCCGCTCCGCAGGAAGACTGAGCCCGGCGCTTCGATTCGGTCCATTGAACTCTTCGTTGTCGATGCAGCATTTTCTCACGACGGGTCCATGTCGTGTTGTTTTGAAACGTCGCTAAAGCTCAGCCCGTAAACTCAAGTGTTTTCAACAGTCCTTGCAGAGCGCAGCGTTTCCCTTGGACGGACGTGCCTCCGGTTTGTGACGCGCACCAGGCGGAGTCATGAAAGTCATAAAAGGGTTCTGGCGCGTTCGTAATTTGTGAGTGTCAATGAACGTTTCAATCGTATCAAGGAGCGATCACCCACAAGCGAAGAAGAATATAGTCCAAAGGGTGAGAACATAGTTGAGGCACTCCATGCGTGTGTGTTTAAGTGTTTTTGACGTGTTCGTGAGTTTGTGTGTGTCAATGAGTGTTTTAATTGTTTCAAGGTGGAAGCTGCCAAGAGCGAAGGAGAGCGAATGCTGGCGCACGCTGCCTGTTATCACGCCAATCGAAGTCACTGACTTGGCGAGCTGCCTGTGTGTTTCTATAGCGGCGGCTGGGCGTTGTTGGATATATGCCTTCATCTCTCGATAAGAAAAACCAACATAATCAAGACCACCGAGGTAACTTCCCCAATACTGCTCCCGAGATGGCATAAAGGGAAGCGAAAGTTTACAACACCATTCAGTCGCCGTGAAGGGAGGGGGGGGGGGGTGGAGATGGAAAGGTAGTGCTACGCTTTCGGTCTGAAGTTGTAGAGCTGAGCGGCGCCATGCCCATCAGGGTCATGACGTTGTTTCCGTTTCACCATGATACCGCAAGTCTGTGGAAGACTAAGTTGAGACCGCAGCTTCTGAAGTAAAATAAGTGTCGGAATATGAGCTTGCTGTTCCATGGCCGCTTCCTCACTGGATCACATAAGAGCACGGGTTCCCCGAAGCTGGCTAACAGGATTCCCATAAGCTTTAAAAATGTACTGAGGAACCCTTGTATCTCCACTGGCCAGACTACGCATACGCAGTCTACACGTAGATGCCTGCATGCAGGCGTGGCGCTGCCGTCTCTGCGCTGTAATAAATTGAATGCTTGTGTCCAGCGGGCTCTGTTGGCCACGGACATTTCATTTTTGTAGTCATCTAGTGTGAGTGTTGGACACGGGCCGATAGTGTGCGCCGCAAGTAAGTTTGTCCTTTACTAAAGTAGTTTGATGCCACTTTCAAGAAATTAAATTATCGCTGATGTACATTAATGCAGTCTGCAAGCGGTACTTTAACAAAATGTGGAATTAGCTGCAGTGTTGCATTAGCTGTAAAATGTGGCGTTAGCTAAGTAATTGACGAATCAGCAGTGTTAAATGTCAGGCATGGTTCACGCCGAACGTGCTAAGAAAGCTATACAAATGCATGAAAACATTGTGCACCTGAGTGCCAGGTCCTATGTATACATCACATTCTTTAACGTACAATAGGAAGATTATCCACTTTTCGTATAAGGTATAGTATAGTAAAAGTTAGCTGCAATCAGAGGGTTTGAATACCAAAATATCAAACAAACGACGGCGGAGCGCCGCGCCCTTTAAATTTCAATGTGTTCCACCAACCACTCGTTGACAGGTGCTTCTTCAAGGTTACAAAATGTCTGGAGAAAGACAGAGAGAAGTTTATTCACAGAAAGGCAGAGACGTCGACCTGAGCTATATCTTGCTCTGGCCTGCTATTCTACATTGGGAAACGGGACGGCAGGAAAAGGACAGGTGAATGACGATAGGCGTATGGGTACAATTCCACAACGTCATAGCATCTCTGAAGTCGTGCGTCTAGCCAAGTGGCTTGTAAAAAGGCTATGGTTGCACTTGTAATAAAGGCTTCGCTGTTTGCATCTGGCCAAGGACCCAAAAGAAACTCGTCTCTTATCGCCGTGTGCGATGGCCTCTTATCGACGTGTGCGATAAAAGGCCTCTTATCGACGTGTGCGATGGAAGAGACCAGTTTCTGCCGTTCTTGGGCGTGCGCGGGACAAATGCAAATTGTGTGAGCAAGTGTTTCTGACGCCAGTCCAAATGTCTGGAAGCCCTAGTAGAAAGAGGGGAAAATATTGTGACAAAGTTACGTGAGAAAGTCACAAAGAAAAGTAGACAAAGTTGCGGAGTGATGTGCCACTGAGCTATCATGCCCAGGAAAATTGAATTGGATTATTTTCACCACGCCTCTGACCACAAGAGCAACATGTCACGAAGGACTCCGCTCAGCCCCGTCACGTTAGTCAGTTCGACGTCCGCTTCAAAAACAAGAAATGCAATGGACACCCGACGTTTGATGCAGAGTTATTTCTGCTCCTGCCTTGCGTAGCACGCATAGTTCACGGGTGTGATTTGTCCAGCGATGCTAATATGTTCAATCGTGTAGCGAAAACGGATTAGTGTAACACCGGCCATATACTTCCTCTATCGTCGTAAGTGTACTTTTACGTAGGCGTATCATATTATTTTGAGACTACAACAATGAAATCCCGAATAAAAATTTCGGCTTGTTGACGAAATAAGTTCCTGAAGCGCTAGAGAGACAAGGACAAGTAAGGAGGCGCACACAAGCCCAATAGTTGTACTCACGACGGCTGCCTTAACATGTTTTCCTGCATACATTTTTCAATCAATAGAATATGTTTATTCTTCAATTTACAAAGTAACGTTTTGCTTTTGTTTCATGTATTATAAATGTTCATTCCCAAGAAATAGTTCTATCAACCTAACCAAAATTAACATTCGATTATCGCATTGAAAACTGGTCATGAGATTATTGGAAGGAAGACAGTGTAAAGTATGCTCGAAGATACTGAAATATAATAAAGCCCTATCAACTATTCTTAAATACGTTCCATCACACAGCCAAGATATATGAAATTCAAGACAGCAAAAATCTTGTCAACTTTTGCAAAACTGTTGCCAATTTTAATTTTTATTTCTCACTTTTCATCTTGGACAACATACGCCAAAAGATACACAGATTTTACGCCCACTTTTTACCCAAAAAAAATTTTTAATAGAGCTTTATGCAACGGCTTAGTGAACGTAATAAACTGGCTAGAACCAAGATAACAGTTTCTTAAAAGAAATGAAAATAAAATGTTTGAAATTCAGATCCCCTTTTTGAGCTAAATTCGCCTTCACTTATTTTAAGGACTGCTGATATAAAATGAAATTTTCACTCTGTGGACTTTGAAGAATATGTCTGAAATTTCAGTGTAATCATACAATTTTAAGTGAGCAAAATGGTCTGCAAAACAAAAAATTAAAAGGCAACAAAAATGCAATATAAAAAAGCACCCGAAAGTTGATTATCATTGTAGGGGCATTTGAAAGTCATGGAAATACTTTGCCTTTATTAAATTATTTTCTACTGCGACAGAAAATTCGCAGAAGCACATTCATAAAAGTGTAACTTTCCATATTATTCAATCAAACATAATTATTATACTCAATTTCGTGGAAACACCATGACTTCATTACATAATTTAATTCATCGGCTTTGCCGCAGGCTATCATTCACTGGAATTGTGTTCCAGAACACATCGTGAACATCCGTGATCCAGCTAGTTTTAGGGCCGTAGTAACGGCCATTTTTTTCTAATTACTAACGCGTCATTAACTATTGTATGACAATGTGTTTACCTTTGAGTGATCGGTACTAACAGTCAATAAACATTGTATAATCATGCTCCTGACATTACCCCTATTTATGTAATCCCCCCTCACACAATGCTCCGATGATGGAGCTTGTGCACCAACGTGAATAAATAAATTAATAGCTACATCAATTATTTATTTGCATGAGCTGTTGTGTCAATTTCAGCCTGAATATGTTTTTCTTTTTTACATATAGAAGTAGTATTCGTGAGAATAAAAAATGCAACTATAATAAATTTCATTTTTTCATTTTTTCATCAGTTCGCCAGTTCAAAGTCTGTTTTTCAGCCCGCACTTCCCCTAAAGCTGTTATCAGAACGCGCTACGCTAAGCTTACAAGGTCTATCTGTGAGCACGCCTTAAATGAAATTTTAATTGAAAATATAACGCCGGAAGTCTTTAATCGTAACCGCTTTCCAACTGCACCATTCTCTATGCTGAAGCGAATAAAATGATTACTTCTCAATCAGCATTGTAGTGTTTACAATTTAAAATGATATCACAGTGACATTCGCAAGATCAGTACAGCAATCTGAACAGCTTGGTCAAAGTAACTTAAATTCAATAATTTAGTGCCTTACACAAAATACTCCAATGAGCAAACTTAGCACCTCTATTTACAAGGTGCGCACTCACACTAAATTCACGCAGCATACATGTAACAGCTGTAGCAAAAGGACCATTTAATCTCAACTTGTTCCATTACTATTTGTTTTGCAATTAGCTTTATATGCTCCTTCAAGGCAGAAGACATTGGCTTTTCCCTCATTTTTAAGAATGCAGGCGAGCTTTTCTTTTTTTTTTTCGTGCAAGCCGTTACTTGCGAGTGACCGCATATTTTGAGAGTTTTCTTATATCCTATAGCGGGAAACATACCCTCACCTGTCCTTGAGCCCTTTGTAGACAGGTCCAGCCACTGTGCAGTCTGCATAAGGCACCTCTACTCCAGCGATGGACTTGATTGGATGAATCACAATGTTGGCCAAGTGCCCCACGGGCTCAAAGTTGTTGTCACTGTCTATGGCTTTGCGTTTTAACCAGAAGTAAGTGGCAACACCCACTGCTCCGCCCACCACTGTGGCAGTCAGGGCAATGGTACTCAGAGTAGGTGCATGTATGGTTGAATATACCATGGCTGCAACAGCAGGCCCTTCACGTCTCACAGCAGCACATATGAAAAGGGATGAATGAAAATAAGTGCACGAGAGAACCTTCATATTTTACGTATACACATTTATAAACACAGCCAACAGTAATGCAATCGTGCGAGTAATTGCCCTGTCTACTCTCAGTATGTGTCCAGCTAGGAGATAAAGAAAACTATAGTAACTGAGACCTGCTATCGTCCTGTAACCCTTTAACTGGCAAGATAAGAAAGAATTTACCTAGAATTGCTTTATTGCTTTAGTTCTTCTTTATTTTGCTCAAATACATGCCAATTGAAATAATAAACGCTTTCTCTAAAAACTAAACGAGATACAGTAGGTCAAAATTATTGTTGGCCAGGTGGTGACAGGTAAATGTATGGTCCGAAACTGGTCTCTGGCACTTGCTTTGGCAAGGTTAATGCGCGTCCTTGAGATGTACCTATATGAAGTGAAGAAATAAGAGCTTGCTTAAACAAGGGGGAAAAATTCGCAATGGCGAGAATATGACCCCCACGTGCACTAAGAAGATAACGACGAAGCCTTCAGGTTTTGTGACCAACACATCTGCTGCTGCTCACTCTCGACATTCTACTGAATACCACTGTTGAGCAGGTACATAAATATAGGTAAATTGAAAGGCACAGACTAACATTTAGATTTGTTTAGTTTTTGCAGATACTTTTGTTAGGTCAACAATATTGTTGAGCTGCCAGTTAAAGGGTTAATTAAACTTGAACCAATGTCTCTGCACTTTCATGGCAAAAATGCAGCTGACCAGTTGTAACAGGAACTGATGATTTGTCCCATTTTTCCCGAGTCCTAAACACACTGTCGTAATGAAGATAGGAAACCACAGGGGAAAACGAACTGTGAATAAGTTATTTACGAGAATAAAATGGCTGGCTAACACTCTCAGGGCCAGGCCATGCATACATCTACGTAAATGCAGTGAAAGCTCGGTGTAACAAGGTTGAATAGAAGCGGGACTTCATTATAGCTATTACTTCGTTAAAACGGTGTTCCACCATCACGACCGTCATTAGCGGGCATTACATTAGCCGCCGCGGAGCGGCAAGGGACGTATTGCTGTTAGTAACTACCAGGTAAGCCGTTCTAAACAGCAAAAACACATGACTGCATACGCTGGCGCCCAGCGACGGCCATTGCATGAATTCAAAGGCTTGCAGCGCTCCGCCAGCAAGTACACCAAACTGAAAGCCAAACGATCGCCCGAAACATGAGCATATGTATTTTGGAACGTCCCGTCTCGTTTTTCACTTTTATTCGCCGCGCCAATAATGAAGGTAGGAAAATAATGAAAAATTAAATGGATCGTTATAAAGTACGGTCCCAGGACGCGGAAGACTCCTTGACTATGCATGTGCACTAGTCTACGGCGTCCGTGGTAAGGCGGCGCAGCATGTACCGAAGCATCGTTCCTCCACGTACCGAAAGCCACGAACTCTGCCATGCAAGGCGCACCAAACTGTGCACAAAGCGTAGCTGCTCATGCAATCAAGCATGGCCATTACAAGTTGCACACATTTAATGATAACTGGTGTTCCCAGTCATTGCTCATGTCTTTCTAGTAAAGGCAACATACATGCATAAACTCAGTTAAGTATGTGCAAACGCGTAACATGCATAGCATATGCATTCTTCGTGTAGGGCTTGCATGCTTCAATTGCACAGTTACCACCTGTGGAAAGAATCACCTGCTGAATATGGATTGCTTAATTTACCGAATGTAAGCAAACTTCAATTTTTTTCATTTAATTCGCTGAGGATAAGCGAATAAAAATCTAGTTGTAAATTACACTAATTTATCTACAAGAGCTTCTTTTTTTTCATTCTATTTTTGCCAGCAGAAAACATTTCCACGGGAGCTGTTTAAATGTTATCCGCTGCATGTGGTTGAGTATAAACATGTTCTCCAACAGATGACTCCCTCTTTCTCAAAAGTCAATAAATACGAAGTGATGCTTATAAAACAAATTACGCTACGAAGAAGTGGACAAACGACAGCATCAAAGACTGGATCCAACCTTATGTTGGAGAGAGTCAAGCTCTCTCTTCCTGATGAAAGGCAGAGAGAGCTTACATTCCAGTTTGTCTGATTCTGGGATTTTGTGTAAAAATCACCTCTCAGCATTGTTATTTTCCTCATAGGGTCATTTAAATTACACTGCATAAACGGAAAATGTGCGAAAACCAACATTTTGACACGGTTTCAAGAACTGGCTGTATCTGACAAACTTCCACATTGATTCACTTTAACTCATCTTGTTTCCCTCCGGTAGATTTGCATTTGCGGAATTTAAGTGCTTGATCACAGATTCACGAAGCTCCTTCAGGTCGACCAGTGAAATTCATCATTACGATGGGGCACGAAATCAAAATCGGTGAGATATCAGAACGGCAAAAGATATAGCAAGCACATCACTGGCAATAAAGTAGTGCAGCTTGTCCGAAGATACTTACCAAGTATTATTTTTTTTGTTTCGACCACTTCCTTAAAAGGTAAAAGAGATCCAAAAATTACTCGAATGGAGTAACTACAGATTAATTCTGCCCAGGCGGGCATCATTCGCTAGGAAAACCAAATCAATCAATTCACTAATTACACTAGTTACAATAATTAACTTTTTAGTCACAAACCTGACGGCAAATCATTGTGTTAAAAAGTTGAACGGAATCGTCATAAATGTCTAGTTCCGTGCTTCTTCATTTCAAAACAGCCATGTAAACCGATATAGCTGCCATAAAGTTATCCGTTCAATTTACCTGATTGCGCACGCAACACTGCAAAGCGCGGATCGCAGTGCAACCGGCCTTTGACATCGGCGTAAAATGGAGTGTTCTCATGGGGTGCGACAAATCGGTCTGTCTCGCCCCTGCTGCTGAGGTGCCTGTGCATACAATCGGGAGTTGCACACAGCGCCCATCGAAAGGCGGTCGTGGGAAGATGGAAGTGCGGCGGCACCTTGCTTTTACGCACACGCTTTTACGTCACACAAGGATAGGACACTGATAGCTGCCTTTCGCGGTGGCGTGTGCGCAATCAGCTAAAAAAAAGAAACGAATAATTTGATGCCGGTTATTTCGGTCTGCATGGCCCTTTTGAAATACAGAAACATGGAACTAGACCTTTACTACGATTCCCTTCAACGACGATTCCCTTCAAAAGGAGCATTCTATCTTCGATACTAGCTTGCGGTATTTACCGATGTGTTAGGCTTCACTATTTTTCTGGATCAGCCTTCCAAAACGGCTAGACAGTCACAAGAAATCGCAGTTATAGTTCCCAAACAATGCTAAACGCATTAACACACTGTATGTATATGTTTGGAGAGTGAAGTTGATTTTACATGTATTTGTCACTGATTGTTATGGAGATGCTGTGACACTATACGGAGGCATTTAGTTCAAAAAGGGAGCATTCCAAGTTTCATTATGCTGCCAATCCTTTGGCTTTACTCGAGCGAGAAGAAAACGAGCCTTTACAAGTTTTATTTATGATTAAACATTACGCTCAGTTGACATCTCGCTTACGAATGACGCCTTGAAAACACATGCATACATGCGTGCATCCTTACAGCGTGATGCTATTAAGTTCATTTAACCACTCGGCACAAGTTGGTTAATAGCGACATAGTATCCTAACCTCTCTCTCACCACCTCATTTAAGCAAAATGATAACATACATTTCTTGTTTTAATTTTTTAAGACAACAAAGTCAAGTTGTGTGGTATCTGCATTAATTTTTCATTACACATGCATCGCTGCATGTTACACGCTGCGTATCTTGGATCCCTGAGCGCCGCGACGCGTCCTGCGAATGCGTCGATAAAATTTAGAAATGAATTAATGTAGGTGCGAAGCGAGACTTTGACGTTCACATTTAGCGACTATATTCTTGTTTATTTTTGTCACATTTCTTCGTTTACTGTGATGTCACGGCAAAAGAATCGAGAAAATAAGCAACGTCAAGTTTATTAACTCTTTCACTACGGCTAGAAATGTGCTCATTTCGGTGCTTTTATGTCCTAACGTTTCATTTCAAGAAGTAGGTAGTCAGAACTTATACTGCGATGCATAAAATTATGGCCTGGTCACTGGTGTCTTGAATGGATGTATAGCATGTAGTAGTTGCTCACACAATTTTTGAGAATTCTTATGTTAAACTTCAAAAAAGCACTTCGGGAACACGAATGAAAGCAATATGCTATTTTTAGTCTGTGTACTGGGAGTAAAAAGAAAGTGAAATATACAAAATATGCGCCTGGTTTGCTACTTCCCAGCCTTTGTAAGTATGATCGCGCAAAAAAAAAATATTATGTAGATTTGTTGGTGTCAATAGAAACCAAAGTGATGCCCATGCTATGCGGGAAAGCAGTAGCTTCGCAAATGTGAAAACGAGTAAGTTTCTATTGTACAGGGGACGCTTGTTTTCACTCATTGCAGCAGGCCCATAGTTTGGTTTCTGCTGCATTATTTACGCTCATGAAGCAATGGTTGTCAGGTCAGGGGGCATGCAGAAGCTTCCTCTTACTTGATTATTGCTCTCGATCAGCTTTTCTGTGCGAGCAAGGAGGTCAAATGGCGCTTGAGCCTCCACATGATTTGTTAAATTCACGTACAGGGCTGTACACGGCTGTACAGTAATGTGTAGTGTTGCACACTATTGTACAGTATTGAATACGGGCACTTGCATAGGCGGAGTTCTGAATGTAACAGATTAGACAGCTAGTCAAGCGTCGGGCGGGGGTTGGTCTCAAATCGACTGTGTGCTCTTGCGTGAGTGAAAACTGCACACGACGGGAAGGAATGCTCGTACTAATTTTTACGTACGCTTTCGAAGCCCTGATGGATAAAAGCAACCCACGGTGATGAAAATAAAGCTGTACTTGATATTAGTCTAACACAATTATCAAAATAACGCGCACTCATAAGCATCTACCATTGTTTGAGACATCGTTAAAACATCCTATACGTCGGATCGAAAAATTAGCAACCCGAGAGAAACTTCTGTGTCTTCACTACTGATATTATTTAAAAATTATTTGGCCGAGTCGACCAAAGAGAAAATGTTTTGTCTTTTTACTGGGCAAGTGAGAACACTGGAGGCTAGTTTCAACGATACCTCCAGTCGAAGTATTATTTTTCCTGGCTCCCCAAACTGCCAAAATTGTCAAATGTGGCCAGTCGTCATTTCAGACGGTACATGATGTTCCTAGTAGAAGACGTTTAACGGAAATCTTTAACAAAGCGTATAAAAACCCGATCAAATTGATCGATTTCTATAGGCGCCTGTAACGAAAGATTTCCAATATTAAAGTCTCGAAAGTGTTGACTCACCAAAACGTTTGATCGGGGACACGAATTATGAGTCTTGTATTTCCAAAAGCACTTCCCGAGAGCAAACGGCATGCAGTTGGTAGCGTTTGGCACAGCAAGCAATAATTCGACTTGTGCGCATCACGATTAAGAGAATCGCATCCATGCAGTACGCAAAGATCACAGACGGAGACGCTGAAATTTGCGACAGTTCGTGGGAGACACTCAAAATCTTGGGAGACGCTCCTCCAGATGGCGTCGGCCAAGCATGCGTGCAAATGACACCAGCGTACTCATATCAGGTAACTCAAGAGCGATAGTTGCTATAGAGACAGTATCTTGGCTCTTGCGGAACGAAAACTTATATTGCAGCGACAAACAACTCCAAAAGTATACCGATAAACAAATGGCAGTTTCGCCCGAATGACAATGCATTAGAAAGGTTTAGATTAGGGGGTGCAAGCCGCACCCAAGCGTTGGGGGACGCGAACTTCATTGTGTGCCCTCCGCGCTTATTTGTGCTCACTTTGGTTTTTTTTTTTTTTTTTTTTTTTTTGTACGCCCGGCGGTGTACGTCCCCGCGGATGCAGCTTCCGTCCCCTAATCTAAAACTCTCGGTCGACAGCGATAGCAGGCGATAGCAGCTTGTCGGACCGTGTTCTAATAATACGCGCGATAACACGGGGGCGATATGCTGCTGGCGCGACGCAGCACTTTAGGCAGCTGCTGTTGCGCAGCAGAAACAGCCCCCTATAGCAGCTGCCAGACGTTTTAAAACATAGGCGTAGGATGCTTCAGCCTATGTTGGCGTTATGGGGAGCGCCGCCAGCGTCGTGGCAAGAGTCGCACTTCGACTCCTGGATGTACTAACTCAGTGCAGGGAGATTTCAGTAGCTCAGAATGGACCTTTATCGATGGCATTACCAGATATTAAAGGAGCTTATGACAACCTAGACAGGGAGTTGTTACGGGATATTCTTAAGCACGAGGGCATAGATGATGATTTCGTGGAGCTGCTGAGGGAGATATATAGAGACAACCGAGTACAAGTTGCAAGGGAAGGTCGAAAAGGTAATAAGGTGGTGGGAATTCACCAAGGACTGAAGCAAGGGTGTCCTCTGTCTCCATTGTTGTTCACGCCTTATGTTAAGGGCATAGAAAGACGACTGGAAAACAGCAAATTAGGGCTTGATTTATCCTACATGCGTAATGGACAAATGCTGCAACAGAAGGTACCTGGACTGATGTATGCGGAGGACATATTGCTACTAGCGGATAATACGAGCGATTTACAGACACTCGCGAATATCTGTAGCAACGCAGCGACAAATCTAGGCCCGTTTAGCACAGAGAAATCGGAAATTAGGATCTTTAATTAAGAGACGAGTTACCCGCCATGGTTGCTCAGTGGCTATGGTGTTGGGCTGCTGAGCACGAGGTCGCGGGATTGAATCCCGGCCACGGCGGCCGCATTTCGATGGGGGTGAAATGCGAAAACACCCGTGTACTTAGATTTAGATGCACGTTAAAGAACCCCAGGTGGTCCAAATTTCCGGAGTCCCCCACTACGGCGTGCCTCATAATCAGATCGTGGTTTTGGCACGTAAAACCTCATAATTTTTTATTGCGATAGCAATTATATGGACACTTCCACCGGATTTCTGCCGTCGGCGTCGCCGTCGTCGCCGTGAGGTTCCGTATAGATAAAATCTTCGCCGCGCGCCGTATGCCCGAGCGGAAGCGTGCGGGGACGCACGCTGTCACGGAGAGCGAACGCACTCAATCTTCCACGCGCAAGCAAGGAAGCGGGAAGCGAGCGCCGGAGGGAGCGGGGGGGGGGGGGGGGGGGGGGGGGGGGCGCACTTCTACGTTGCCAACAACTGTGCTCGTCGCTCGCTCGCACCGTCTCTTATCTCCACACGACTCTGTCCTTTATGCGCTGTGCATTCGCCGCTCAGTTTCCGTTGAAGCGATAGACCGCACGTACCTTCGCCTGCTGCGGCGTATATGCGCTTGCTGCCAGCGTTTTGACAGTCGTTGTCTGCAGTCATTCAGTGTGATCTATTCATGTTTGTTTGTGCGCGCTCACACCACAGTTAGTAATAGTCGGGCCACATTTTCCAACGCACGCTACACATGCAATGCTGCCCGGATCGGCAGTGCAGCGCTACAGGTGTGTCCCTTCGCACGCGCTGCCCACCGGCAGCGCTTCTCATCAACACCACCGTTTCACACGCGCCTTTCGTGGTCATCGAGTCTCTCTTCATGTCGGCCTACTTACGCCGCAGCACACCTGCTTACTTAATCAGCTCATGTTTACTACAATTCATATTGCTACCAAAGCCGCTCACCTTACTTCGTATGACATTGCTGTGTTGCTATCGCATTCATTGCTTCGCCCTTAGGGCGAAACTGTGACATTTTTTTAATTAAGAGACGAGTAATTACATGGTGTCAATTCAACAGCAAGTAATACCCATAGTCAAGTAATATAAGTACATCGGCGTTTACATAAGCGAAGGAAAGACTTACTCAAGCACCCACCAAGATAATCTGAAAATAAAGGGGAAGCTAAGGGGAAACAAAGGAGGGGAATAAAGGGGTCTTTTCATCTTTTGGGGGTTTTACGTGCGAAAACCAGTTCTGGTTATGAGGCACGCCATAGTGGAGGGCTCCGGATTAATTTTGACCACACCCGCCGTGGTTGCTTAGTGCTTAGGTTGTTGGGCTGCTGAGCACGAGGTCGCGGGATCGAATCCCGGCCAAGGCCGCCGCATTTCGATGGGGACGAAATGCGATAACGCCCATATACTTAGATTTAGGTGCACGTTAAAGAACCCCAGGTTGTCCAAATTTCCGGAGACCCCCACTACAGCGTGCCTCATAATCAGATCGTGGTTTTGGCACGTAAAGCGTCATTTTTATTTAATTTTGACCTCCTGGGGTTCTTTAACGTGCACTACAACGCAAGCACACGGGTGTTTTTGCATTTCTCCTCCATCGAAATGCTGCCGCCGCGGCCGGGATTGGCTCCCGCGACCTCGTCCTCAGCAGCGCAACGCCTTAGCTAACTGAGCCACCGCGGCTGGTTAAAGGGGTC
>NC_051154.1:252771180-252822013 GCF_013339745.2 Dermacentor silvarum
CGGCCTTAGGGCGGCCGTGACTCTCAAGGCAACGGCCGGTGCGTTTGGCTACGAATCGCGAGTGCTAACAGAAGAGTACGGACATCGCAACGGACGAGGAGAAAGATTGCCGACTCAGCCAGAAACATGCTTTTGCGCACGGAGTCATGAAAGACGAGACGTCCGATCATTGTTCCACTTGACCGGAGTCTATGCAGACATGACGACAACGCAACCGGCCACGTTTAACGCACTTGAGCAGATTCTTGTTTCATTTCAATTGATGAGACATGTTTAAAACATGCCCGCGAGATGTGACAAACGGAGGCAAGTCTCCTGACAAAGCAGGCAAAGGAAGCATGTCTCCTGACCATGGTCAGAAGGTTATGTCGGCCACACGTGAGATTGAATGAAGGGCGTTTTCTGAAAGCGTATGAAGTGCGCCATGGAAAATTCAACAAGGCTTATAAACGTCACTTGTTTCCTCAACTTGTTCATACAGAGGGAGAATGAAGACGTGCGTGAGCCTATTCTGTGTATCTTTTGTGGCGCATGAATTGAAAGCTAGACAAGCACAACCGGTAATAAGTACCTTCAAAAGTAAGCACAGCGGTTATTCAGAGTGTATTGCGCTCCACCGAAATATCACAAGAACACCTCACGTGATGTCATCAGAGCCTCAACGGTATGAACATGGAATGAGTTTGATCTTTATATGAGGACACAGATTACTGCGTATACGCCTGCATGATGACATTTACAATTTTGCCGAGATCATAATTAGTTTGCGAGTTGTATTCGTGTAGAGTATAGACCTCAGAAAATTTATCCCGCTTTCGCTGTGCACACTTTATGAAGTTAGGATATCTAGTGCAATTTCGTATGAAGCTGTAAGAACTCGTTAATTACATATCGGAAATACCAAATTTCTTTTTTTTTTTGCATGGCAAGTCAATCAACACATTTTTCCCGCGTCTGAATTTCCTTCAGTGTTTCCGGAAGCTCACCGGGGTAGAACATTAACCGTGGCTTCTTCTCGCAGTCGTGAGTGTTGCGTATCTTACTTATCAGTGTTTGCTTTGCTGAATTAAATATATTGGCTTCAAAAGCTCTCTCTCTCTCTGTCGCAACAAAAGCCTGTCGAGTTTCCTACAAACATTGCAAGAGGGCGTTGCGGTTTCTCACCTACCGTGGGAACGTATGCGGATTCGCTCAATCTTCACGCCTGTGGCTGAATTTCCAAGTAGGGATATTTGTCTAAACGCACGGAAGCAATATAGTGCTGCGATTATGGGTACTTCTTGCTAATGGTTGCAACAGTGTATTTTTGTTGAAAATAATACATATGCAAAAGGCGCTTCAAGAGAGATGGACGAAATTCAACCCAATCTGTGTGCCATACATCGTTCCCACGTTGTCTGAACCGCCATGCTTACTTTTCCCGCACACACTATAGCATTAAAGTTCCGGCTAGTAATTATTCTAGGAAAATCAATTAAAAAAGTAAACTATTCTTGCAGTGCATAATATGCCGGTTGTGTGCAAGGCGTAAAGTATGCGCGTGTTTAATCGCCTAATGTTGGAGTTGTATTTCTAAATTTTTTTGTAGATGGACTACGGGAAGTCGAGGCTGGACACCGGGAGAGCACGGCTAGGAGCCCTGGAAGCCAACGCGGCCATCGCCTATCTCAACGTAGACTGCAGTTTGGTCTCACTCGAACATGGCCCTCGCTTCAAGAAATGGCTGGCTCAGGCTTCGGAGCTGAAGGAGCTGAGCTTATGCTGCAGCCAGTGCAGGCATTGACACGAGGCGAGCCTCGTATTCGAGTCACTGCCGGTGGCCACTGGAATCGCCCGCTTGGTCTTTAAGGTTTAACTGTGAAGGTTTGACTAGTGCTGTACATCAATTCGTCCCATCTTTATATTTCGTTGTGTTGTGTACGTGTTTTCCGCAATTCTGCGCTGCCAATATGAATACAAGCTGTACCAATCCCCTGGCCCGTCTTTCCGCCTTGAAAGTTATGCTATCGCTAAAGCTTTGCCGGCGAAAGGTGAACGACCATTATGTTAGAGCAACTCAAAATCTAATTAGTGGTTTATCAGTGCTCAAGTTTATCAACACCGCTTTTTGGACATCTATTCAAGAGCCCGTCTTTCAAATCTATTGAGTAATCAAAATGAAACTTATGTAAAACTAAAGACTATTGGGGATAGTTTGCAGGAGATTTTTTTTAATTTTTGGGTACATAGCCACAACATAGGAAATTATGAAATTTAAGCAATGTACGGTTCGTTAAAATTTTTGCACTTGGACTAAATATTTTTTATATAGTAGACGGTGTATCGCGATAAAGGTCCGTTCAAGTACGAAAAAGATCTTAGGGGACAAATGGCGGGAGAAAGATGGAACTTTTTGGAGACGCTGTTAGAAAGTTCGCAGTTGCCATCTGAGCCCTTGAAGCTCTCCTTCGAGCATTAACTTATTGTTTGGAATTTGGCACCAAACAAACCACTCAACATGGCTGCTTGTTGAAACTTCGGACACGTGTACGGCAGACCCTCTCCCTTTATATTTAACCGTATAGCCCTTATTTCTAGTTTCATTAGAGTGCTCGCGCGTTCAACGCGATCGGCACCAGCGCAACAGCTCTGTGAGTGCTCATTGCGCTGAGGCGATGGCTGTATACATTACGATGGGTTTTCATGAATAAGAAGGAAAAAACAGCCGCGTGAAAGTCAGCACACAGGACCGGCGCTATTTTTTGTGTTGCTTCCTGGTGTTTCCGTCTTAGAAACAAGTAAGCTCGTCCAAGAAAGCGTTTTGCTTTCCCTAAAAATGGTAAACGCCGGTTTCCGCGCCCTCCTGGGACTCTGCTGGAGTGTCATTTGGGGTTATGGAATTTCATACAGGTATTCCAGGTGCTTTTTCTGAACTTTTGAGCCTAAAAGCGGAGAATAGTCCCTCCCAGTGCTTGTTGTTGCAACGACGGAATCAGGTTCAAACATGTTATATTCTGGGCGAACGAATAAAAAAATGACTCGGCTGTAACAACACCCTGCAACGCGACGCTAACGTGGTGCACACGTTGTTGATATGATCAGGCCTTAGCGAAGGTGAATGAAAAGCTACTCCAAGATGCTTTTAATGTAATACATAGGGGACTGTTCA
The DNA here is from genome assembly GCF_013339745.2 of Dermacentor silvarum. NCBI lineage: Eukaryota > Metazoa > Arthropoda > Arachnida > Ixodida > Ixodidae > Dermacentor > Dermacentor silvarum. The sequence continues at coordinate 252,774,329 of NC_051154.1, forward strand.
CTTCCAAGCACAACATGTTGTCATGCCTATCATTACAGTGTGCACATGCATACACAGCGTGCCCCCGGATATATCAAGCCAGTTAAAGTTACAGAACTTCATGGTCGGCAGGCACCTAGAACTATCTAGTATTTCTGTAGCCAACATTTACCTTAATAGAAATAAACTACTTTTTAAGCTTTTGCGTGTAACCAGTTTGTCAATACCATCACCCTAATAACAATGGGATGCGTGGCAATACGTTTCATGTTCTAAGCCACACGAGTCATTTGTTAGTTGCCACAATGGAGCGTGTTACCAGCTTTTGCAGAACATCTGACATAATATTTGATAAGTTGTTTACTACATATTGCTACTACAATACATCTACAATACTACATACATACATACATACATACATACATACATGCATGCATGCATGCATGCATGCATACATACATACATACATACATACATACATACATACATACATACATACATACATACATACATACATACATACATACATACTGCATACTACAATAGCATCGTTGTCATTCGGACGCTCTACTCAGTAATAGATTGCTCTTCCAGATGTGGCGCTGGGAGACCTTGTTTCAAATCACACTGCAACGCACGTTTATTTTGACAAAAGAGGTTCCAGACGAGGTAAGAGAAGCCACATGGTCAACTGAAAAAGACAAATAATGCTTCGCAATAAGTAAGAGTGCGTTGAAACGGCCGTCACAGCACGAAAGATTCGTTTATCTACACTGTCCATTTCTGATGTTACGATTCCCTTGGAGCAGCGATGCCCGGACCACGTGTATAGTGAATTCCGATTCATGTTGAGCGACCATGCTCGGACCGCGTGCAGGCGCATGGTGACCGTCGTGTCTAACGATCTCGCTCGTCAGCATGAAAAGACGTGTAGTTCGCGAGGGTCAGAGACAAAACCTGTCGTCCAGCCCTCAACCAAAGTTCCCCCGCAGAGGACGTTCACCCGGCCCCAGTCTCCTACCATTTAGGTAAACCTTGCTCCCCCACCAAGGACGTTCACCCGGCTCCGGTCTCCTACTATTTATGCTAACCTATGGATTGCCCTAGCCTGCAGTAGGGGAGAAGGAGGGAGAAAGTGCCCGGATGGTTGAAGTTATAAGAAGGCCCACCAACAGCCACGTGGAGAACACTGTTTGATTTGCCCTAGCGTGCAGGCACGCACGCTGAACTTATCTTGTACGTTGTTCTTTGGAGCACACCGTTGAATTTACGTTAATGTTGAATTTTATGTTAAGTTTTGGAGACTGTTACGAACGCCTTTCACTTCCCTGGTGAACAGGCTGCTCAGTGAAGGGACTTTGTCAGCGTCTCAAAGAGAGGCGCTAATTACTCTCCTGAGTAAGGATGAGTCGAGAAGCACCGATCTTAGAGCCTGGCGGGCCATCATACTTCTGAACTGCGATTACAAGCTCATAGCAAAGTGTCTGTGTGTGCGACTCACTGCCGCTCTCAACACTGTTTTGGGCATGCTGCGTTCAGGGGCGTTCCACTCAGCTTCATGGTTTAGCAGTTAGGGAGCTTCTCCTGTGGGCAAATACCAGGAAACTTCCAGGTATTTTCTGCTCCTTCGTTCAGGAGAAGGCCTTCGATATCATTAGCCATAGGTACCTTTTTCGCGTTTTGAATGAGGCCGGCTTTAGCGTGGGTTTTCAGCGTATGGTCCAAGCTTTGTACTCTCGACCAATTTCTGCTATTCTCATACAGGATCGGGTCTCGGAGGCTTTCACTGTCGGTTGTGGTGTACGGCTGGGGGATCACCTCTTACCTGCTCTCTACGTACTCGCAATTGAACCCCTTCTGCAGAGGCTATCCTGTGACAGTAGAATTGGTAAGTTCCTACTTCCACCACGTTACCCCCCAGTTGCACTCTTCGCCTATGCAGACGGCTTGTCTATTGTCGTCCCGGACGAGGCATCGGCGTGCACAGTCTTGGATGTCATGGACAGTTACTGCAGGGCGAGCGGTGCCAGGCTGAATAGGTCGAAAAGTGTAGCCATGTCCACTCCGTCCAGTCCGCAGCCCGTTCATGGTCTACCCGTGAAAACGCTGCTGTGAATTCTAGGTTTCCAATTCGATCCAGACGATCTGTCTTCTTAAACTGGAAGCAAGCTAAGGAGAAGCTTGAAACCAGGATTCAGGAGTTAAGTGCGTTGTCGTGTCCATTGACAGCTAGAGCGAATATTCTTAGGTCTCTTCTTTTTCCTTTTCTCACGTATGTAGCATGTTTGTCCCCCGTTCCAACCCGAAGCAAGGTCATTTTGGAGAGGGTTCTCTTTCGGTTTCTTTGGAAAGGGACACCTGGTTGTTTAGCTAGGCAGGTGCTAAAGCTGCCCAAGGATAAGAGAGGACTCGGAATTCCTGACTTCGACATCGTGGCTACTGCCACGATGCGGACTGGACGGAGTGGAATTCACGTACATGGCTGCACTTTTCGAACTATTCAGCCTGGCACCGCTCGCCCTGCAGTAACTATCTCTGACATCCAAGGCTGTGCACGCTGATGCCTCATACGGAACGACAATAGACTAGCCGTCTGCATAAACGAAGAGTGCAACTGGAGGGGAACCTGGTGGAAGTAGGAACTTACCAATTCTACTGTCACAGGATAGCCTCTGCAGAAGGGGTTAAATTGCGAGTACGTAGAGAGCAGGTGAGAGGGAATCCCCCTGCCGTACACCACGACCCACAATGAAAGCCTCCGAGAGACTCATTTTCTTAAATCTTTGTGCGAAAACAAACAGGGACGAAGAAAAAGGAGACACAGGGACGAGCGCTTTCTAACAATTGATTTTTATTATGGAAGAACCACCGGCTTAAATACCCACAGATCTGCGCGATCCTGTCAATAGAACACATCAAGAGCGCATAAAATAACGCTTGTCATGAAATGTCGCTACCCGGTCAGCATAAAAAGCAGCAATGTTCATAAAACAAGCACAAAAGGTGAAAATGCGTTAAAGATATGATGACAGGAGCGAATTCTCTTTATCTAACAATGAAACAGAAGGATGACTGATGCATTTTTGCTTTAGTTTTTCAATCCAGTGAGCTTCCACAATTTCTCTCGCGGTTTGGTTTCTATGCCTAAACAAAATGGTGGTGCTTCCAAGACAAGGTGAGCATGCACGTTCCTCACAATGCATCGCCAAATGCGTACTAGGGCGACCTTTGAGACTAGACAAGTGTTCCCTTAGTCTCGTGTTAACGCATCTCGAAGTCTGCCCTACGTACACATGACCACACGTCAAAGGAATCTGATAAACAACGTTCATCGCGCAATCGACAAATTGGTTATTACGTGGATGTTTTATACTGCATCCTTTCTTAGCATCATCCTTACTTTCAAACTTACTTTTGACGTTAGAACACACACTGCCTATCTTGTTTTTTGCCGAAAACACCACTTTTACTTCGTAACTCCCATCCACCTTTTTAAGTCTGTGTGAAAGGCCATGAACATACGGAATCACTGACACCTTAGAAGCTAAATCTTTGTCTTTGATTGCTTGTGCATGATTCTTTATTCTGTTTGGGTTTTTTCATTAGTCTAGAGCATGACGCCAGCATCACAGCGAGCGGGTACCCAGCCTTTCTCAACCGATTAACTTGCTCAAGAAATGCAATGTTTACAGTGTGGTAACATGATTTCAACAACGCTGACCTGAAACATGAAATGACTATACCATTCTTCACAAGCCTGGAATGGTTAGAGGCATAATTCATTAGCGGTTTTCCATCTCGGGGCGACAATGACCAACACACATGTTCCGGTAGAAATTCTAACTTTACATCTAGAAACTGTAGCTTATTATCTACTGGTACTTCAGAAGTGAATGTCAAGCCCTTGCACAGAGAATTGAAGGCTTTTACTACCCTATTTCTGAAAACATCTTTGTCTACATGACAGCCCAAAATCAAGTAGTCATCTACATATCTGTATACCTTATATACTACACCTTCTAAATCTTTTGCCAGCTCTCTGTCTATGCTTCCCAGAAAAATGCTACTAAAGATGGGAGCTACCGTTGACCCGATGCACACGCCCCCTTCCTGTATATACGTTTGATCACAGAATCCTACGTGTGTATTAGCTAAATAAAAATGCAGAAGTTCAAGAAAGGATTAGCCGCGTGAATTTTTCGAATTGGTACCGCAACAGCGGAGTTGCACGCATTTGATGATCGAAACACGGCCCTCGCTCTTTTCCCTCTTTCCTTCGCTACTCTCCTCGTCGGCTGGTCTCTCCTCCTCGCCGAGTACTCCTCCAAATGTCACGTGACATTCCTCGTCACCAATGCGCTTTTCAAAACACTCTCCCCTTCCGGTTAAGGCACGTCCGCGCTAGCGGCAAATATACCGACGGCGAACCGGCCTCCAGTGCCGTAGAACGTCTTCCGCGCGAGAGGTGTCCAAAGTAGACGGGAGTTCGGTCGGCGCACCGCCCGCAGCACGATCAACGGGCCAATTGACGACCGCGAAGCTGCGCACCTCCGCCACCGGCGATGCCATCGGCTGCAGCTTCTGTTCCAAGCAAAATAATTTCCGCTAGATAAAGCAATGCATAAATTGTACATTTTATGAAAAACGATATCCACTGTCAAGCGTTAAACATGAACGAGAGCTCCGATACTTGTCGAGCTCAGCTGCAGGGCATGGCTACCGACGGGAGACTCGGCTGTGCTTGCATCGCAGCCGACGGCGCCGCTAATGACAGAGTATTTTCCTTCTTTGTGTGCAATTATTGCGAAGAGTGATAACAACGATAAGAAAATATTGCGGCTTGTGAGCGTCAGTAATTCATTCCGAAGTGCCTTCCGCTTTAGCTTTGAAGTGAACCGAGAAAGGCCTAGCGAAGATATAAGCGCCGTCGAGCGATCAGCGGCGGTGAGGCTGCCGCACAAATGGGTCCAGGGTCTCATCCTCTCTACGGCAAGGAAATCTCGTCGTTCACGAGCAAAACCGCCGTCGAACGGCGGCCCGCGAATGCCCAACGGCGTGCATTGAGTTACCGTGCCGGTATCGCGGACGGGCCTTAGCCGCGACCACGGCGTAAGATTCATACTCTTTCGGTGAGGACACTGACGAGACGCGATCGACCAGATAACGTAGCGACGGCGCATGTCCATCGGCCCGGTGACGGCAGTGGATACCTATCGGTGGGAGGACGCAACTTCAGTTAAAACGCAGGCGACAGCTTGCGAGGGCAAGGAACGCTCGGATACCAAAGCAGCCATAGAACAGCGTCTGCAAGCGGCGTCGCGTCACCCTATCTGCTTCGTCAATGGTCTTCGTCAAGGCGACCGGCGCGACGGTGTGGTCCACACCGAATGTTAATACAACGCAACGCGTGTCCGAGCCCGAGTTTTCTTTGAAACGTCCTAATCAACGGTTGTAAAATAAAAGTTTCCATGCGTACATCTCATTCGAATAACTACTTCTATGCGCCGTAGAAGAAAAATGTTCTCCGTAAATGTTTTTTGTCCTAACTTGTTATACTGGCTCCGTGTTGGAGTATGTTTACGGCTTCGGCTGCGAAAGCTGACGCCGTATTGCTATGTTATCAGAACACATGTGAATTCAAATAAGCCAGGAAAGGACCACAAAGAGTGTTATTCGTATTATTCAATTCACCTTTCCCTTATTGCCTCATTTATTAGTATATATATATATATATATATATATATATGTATATTTCCCCTTAAATATTGAATAACTGTCCACTAAATTGTCTTAAGATTTACTTCCTTTAATTTATACATCAAAATTATAGATTTTCGAAATTTATTCAGTTAGCACATATGAAAAATCTGCCCGACTCCTGGCCAATCCCCGTGAGTGGGTATGGGCCAAAGAAGTTAAGGTCATCATCATCATCAGCAGCAGTAAGAACACGACGAAGAAGAAGCATGACTCCCGCCTTGGTATAAGACGCTTTCATTCTCGCTTCTCTAGCTGAACGCTTCTACTATGGAAGTTCACTTTCGCAAAACATTGTTAGACAATATTTCGTGTTTTTTACTGAGACCTTGCTTGACCTCCCCGATTATTACGTAATGGAAGTATGTCTTTAGTACAACGCATGCTGGTTTTTTAGCGCGGTTCTCTGTCTTCGCCGGCGACCGCAGCCTTCTTGTTAGAAAACGCGCACGGAGATTACCGGTGTTGTTTAGTTGAACCGGGGAGAAATATCTGAATTAAGATCATTTAACGAAGGCAATAAATTTGAATCTGGAGAATCCCTCATGCTGACTTTGCGTTTCTTTGGAGGTGACCCGCCGTGGTTGCTTAGTGGCTTTGGTTCTGCGCTGCTAAGCACGAGGTCGCGGGATCGAATCCCGGCCGCGGGGGCCTGCATTTTGATGGTGGCGAAATGCAAGAACACCCAAGTACTTAAACTTAGCTGCACATTAAAGAGCGCCTGGTGGTAAAATTATTCCAGAGTGCCCCACTACAGCATGCCTCATAATTATATTTATTTATTTTTCTTCGGAGGAAACATACATCACAGTCTTCAAAAATAGGCCTGAATGAAGTGCAGGTGTAGGTGTAGAATCTCCCCTGATAGTGAAGGTAACCAAGTGCGTCCTTCGTGCTTTAAAGAGGACAATCCGCTTCATATACCACATAAGTATCACACTAAGGTTTTTCTATAAATGTACAGCGCGCTATGTAATCTGGCATTACAAAGACCTAGTCGAGCTACTTGATTCGAACTATATATATTTTTTGAGAATTGACGGAGCCCTTAACATCTTGTTCTTTAATTTTGTTTTTCTTTGGAGGCCAAGAAGGCATTCGAAACACCGAGCATCGCGCCCTACCATCCAGAGGACATTACCGTGGGTCCCCAAACCAATGATAACAGGCGACGCCACACCACAACCTGGGCGACGAGATGGGCGCTGGAAGACCCGCTGTCGCCACCCCGGTATCCTTCACCGGAGTCGGCTTTCCTGTATTGACCCTTGAAGGAGTCGCATACAAGAGTGGACCCATTGCTGAGACGAACAAAAACAATGGTAAGATGGAATAGTTTGAATGGAGTGACTGCACATAGCGTTACACATAGCAAGAAGCGCGTGTTCGTACTTCTAGAAAACAGGTTTACTCAAATAAATAAATTGCAAGAAATGATGTTATTAGCTTAAAATATTACTTTTTTTACGTCGTATGAGGTCACCCCTTTAAAAATGAAAAAGAAATTTAAGACTGTCATTCACAGATTCTCGTCTTATGGTTTTAAAGATAACGTTATTTTTCGCGCTTCATACAAGCTCCAATTCTGAGACAATTATTGTAATTACCTAAAAAACTAAGTACAGAAACTATAAAATGCACTTCGGAGACATGTTTAAAGCTCTCTTGCTAATTAACTACAGCGGCGCCTCAGCGTACTTCGTAGCAGTGTGTAGTTGTGCCCGTTGCAAATGATAACACAATTGGTTGTGGCAGATCTGCATTTAACATTGGGCTAAAATAAGAAAAAAAAACGTGTATTGAAAAATGCAGTATGTTATACGCAGTTGTCGACGTGCTCACTACATTGTGGAGTACAGAGGAGCAAACGTTTCGTATTCTTCAATGTGACATAGATGCCTGATGAATGATTTGTCCTGGCTAACTTAGATATACTGTATATATTGCTGTGCTCTGCCGGTGCATGTTCACCTCTGCGCGCGAAATATTTCAGTAATAAGATTAACCTCTCAAAACTGCAGCATGGCTTTTAGTGTCGCCAAAAGCGGCGGGAACTCGCATAATTTCACTCACTTGGAACCCCCAAACATGCCCGTATACCTAGGCATATGGGCGTTCTGCATTCATCCCACAACGCACGACGGCCTACCGGTTAGTTTAGAATTAACCGCTGCGTCATCACCCTACCATTCGAAGCACCGAGTTCCTTAGCATAGGGATCTTTATCATTGGCTGGCCGTTTTGAGAAGAATATATCCAGGTCAGGAGGGCTCGAATTTGCCCTTGCGAACAGTTCTAGCGTAAGACGATGAAAGATGATAAATAGTTGATGTGTAGCTAGCGATGCAACAACCTTGCCAACTAAATGCGAACTAAGGCCATCAATATTCCGGGCAACTTGCTTCCTGCCAGACACCGTAATTTATTTCCCGCAATTCCAGACATCTCCTCAGATTTTGCAATCTATGTGGGCTGCATCAAAGCACCAATTAGCCATGTATGTTACCATTGGGGCCAGAAAAGTCTCACTGGCCTACAGAAGTTGTGGTACAGCCCTATACTTATGACAACTCGCGTTTGCAGCTTGGATACAAGGGCTATTCTGGCTTAGCACAGAGCTCTACTGTATGCCACTTTGGATTTACGCGGATTTTCCTGATAGATTTATTTGTGTTTGTCTTTACTTTGGCTACCAATATCAGCGAATCATAAATTAGGACTCGACAGGGAAGCAGCGCAAAAAAAAAAAAAAAAAACACAAGACGAGAAGGGAGACACACACCCTTCTTGTCTTGTCGTGTTTTTTTGCGCTGTTTCCCTATCGAGTATGTACCGACTAGCCGAATCCTCTATAGTCTTGCAATAAATTAGGACTAAAAACAGCATTTTTTGTGCGCTCACAGGACTTACTGAGTCGCTGGAATACTCAATTATTCCACGCGCAAGTATCTTTTTGAAGCTTTGTATTGATGTGAGGCATTTTTGTTTAATCTTTGTGAAGTATCGCATTTTCCAAGTTTGTCTGCGATGCGCTGGGGAAATTCCAAGGAAATTGTGGGGAAAATGCCTGCAATTTCAAATGTTACTCCAGCTGCAATGACGTAACATTACCCTCGCAACCACGCCTTCATTTGATGCCAATGTCTGTCATGCGAGGAAAGATGCGTGCATTAGCATCCAATGCCCCCCCCCCCCCCCCCTCCCACACAGCAATATACCATATATATTTTGTACTTAAAAATCCCAACTTTCTTCAGATGTTTTTATCTACGTAGAAAAACTGGCCCGATTTACTGCGAGGGTCAGCAAGACCTGTCTCAAGCTGGTGGCTCACTTCGCCGTTCATTTGCTGTCCCAGCGGGTGGCCGGAAACAGATCAGCACGCGACGTCAGGCCGGGTCCATGCAGCTGCTCTGGACCACACGGCCCCCGCCGGACGACCTGCTGGACGCCCCGCTGTCGCCTCCATGGTAACCCCCACGAGGGTCGCCCCTCCTGCGTGGGCTGGTTGAGGTCGTAAGTGGCATGGACCCAGGGCGCGAGCCAAGAAGGCCAAGGGAAGGATTGCCCAGTTTGAATGGAACGGCTGCACCATCTGCGCTACATATAACTAAAGAAGTATATTTTGATTGTTCGATGAAATGTTTTCCTACAAATAAATGATTTACAAACGATAATTACTAAGAATAACTTTTCTTATGCTCATTATTGTGTGAATTTCAGCTGAGAAAGTTACTAAGCACTGGCGCACGGGCAAAAAGAGCGCGAGCACAATGAAACGGGTACTGGCGTTGATTGCTCCCCCCCCCCCCCCCCCCCCCCCCCGAACAATGCTTGAATGCGTAACACTGAAAACAACCAACGCCGTGTCAGCTTGCACCGACCCTAATGAAAAAGAACATTAAGGTTCGCACGGGCTGGCTCCATAGATATCTGCAAATTCAATATTCTGCATAATGCTAGAGTGAGAGTGAAACCATATGGGAATGGCGTGTTTTCCTATTGCGTTTACGTGTTTGCCTTGAGGTGATATCAGATATCTGGATATTTCATGTCGTACACTCGTTTAGCGAGGAAGGAGTAAAAGTTTCGTGCAAGTAATTCTGTTAGACGGGCCAGTTCATTGGTTGGTTCTGAATTCATGTTACCTGTAAAAAATAAAACGGGACCCACACAGGCGAATGTGGTGTGTGTGTCTCCTCTTTGTGTTCCGTTTTATTCAACGCTGGTAACGTGAATAACGATTTTAATGCGCGGACGTCTATAACTTGTCCCAGGTCATCGATAACTAGGTGGTGCTTGCGGACACCAGACAAATATCTTTCCTACAGTTCGAGAGTTGATTGTGCAGTAGTATTTACGACATGACTCGTGTCATCGTGGGGAAGGAAGCCTCCCCTTCGAAATTCCCTTCGGAATCGGGTGGACTCTAATGCTAACCAGCGCGTTATTTTTACATTTTTGTTGCAATTATTTTCGTTCTTTTACATCCGTGGTTCGCGTTACAAAACTCCACCTAGAAAGATTTATTGCACAGCAAAGTAATGACTTGTCATTCAACTATGCTCATTGACCTTGATCTTGAGCCCCAGCCATCTTTTACTATTGACCAACGTCGATTCGTTCATGTTCCCCTATATTATAGGGATTAACATTCTTAGGATACTTCACGTACTTAGTGATCTATCTATCTATCTATCTATCTATCTATCTATCTATCTATCTATCTATCTATCTATCTATCTATCTATCTATCTATCTATCTATCTATCTATCTATCTATCTATCTAACTAGCTAACTAACTAGCTAACTAACTTACCAACTAACTAACCAACTAACTAACTAACTAACTGCCTAATAACTAACTAACCGTTATCTCGCCCACTTGAGTAAGAGGGTATAATGGGTTCATGGATTAATCGGTAGAGCATCAGGCTGCTTGCTTTGCTGAGTGAACATGGTTCGAAACCAATCATCGCACCAACTTTGGTCACTGGGCATTTTACACGGGGTATTTACGGTTCTTCACTGAACCTCTTTGACGCTAGCTTGAATCAATGGGTGTGTGCCACTCTTCAATTACAAAAAAGGTCCTTTAAGTTACGGGGTTTTACGTGCCAAAACCACGATTTGATTATGAGGCACGCCGGAGTGGGGGACTCCGGAAGTTGGGACCACCTGGGGTTCTTTAACGTGCACCTAAATCTAAGTGCACGGATGTTTTCGCATTTCGCCCCCATCTAAATGCGGCCGTCGTGGCCGAGATTCGATCCCACGACCTCGTGCCCCGCAGCCCCCTCCCCCCCCAAAAAAAAGAAAAAAAAAGGTCTTTTAAAATTTATCCGCTACTCGGTGGAATCTAACCCGCGTCATGGTATACATTCAGATAATCTTGTCTGAATATTTCACACACACGCGTCGCGTAAACTTCGCAGGCGGCGGTGCTAGATAGCGCATCGTGTCCTGTGGGGGAGCACGATTAGCGAAGCACAGCTGCATACATGCGTCATACATAACCGTTTTCGGCATTAGCCATACGCTACATTGCTTCAATGCTAATCGCATTAACGTGGACATTCGTCGTGAGATGGGTTCTGCGGAAACTCTTTTGCTATGACTGTATCCGCTACCACGAACAACTTCAGATATCGCGATGGAACTTGAGCAGAGAAGATTATCTGCTTTTTACCTAAAATAACACCCCGAAAGTTTGGCCCACAAAGGAAAATAGAAAAAAGCGCCAATTTCACTATCTTGCAATCCATTTGGCGCGGCCGACTAATGTTCCAGCAGTGCGCCGCAGCCAGCTTCTTACATTGCTCAGCGCTCGCGGCATTTCTTCTTTGCGCCTTTGAAACGCGCTCTCTCTCCTTTCTCTCTCTGCTAGCTTTCAGCGCTAAGTTTGACCGCGTATGCAAAGAGCAGGAAGACAAGGCGACTTGGCCGAGAGAAGTACCGGGGCCCGTCGGCTAGTCAGGCCATGTCGATATCGTTAATCTCGACAGGAATATTTTGAAACGCATGCCATCTAATATCGTGAACGCTTTATCTGTAGCTGAAAAAAAGGCCCAATAGCCGCGTTTGTGCGCCGAAAGCTCGCGGTATTCTCGGTATTGCGAGGGGGCGTGGGCCCGCGCCGCGCGCCTGTTTCTAGGATAATTAAGTTTCAATGTCACTTATGCGCTGCTCAATGAAGCTTGAATCAGCCCGATTGACCGCACGCAAGTTGAACTGTATTATCAGGTAAGTAAGCACTCCTGTCTATACTTCTCCATGGCCTGGATTAACCACTAATCAGCCTGGCAAGCCACACGAACACTTTTGGAATAACTAAAGGTTGCGGAGTTGTCTGCCTGACTAAAGACACGCTGCGTCTTGTCGCTCAAGGCAGTTTGCGCGTATTCGCGGGCTTCTTTCACACTCGCAAAAACACTCTTCTGTAGCACGTATGGGGCAACAGAAAGCTGTATCGGGGGTTTTTCATGTTGCTCTACGATTTTCTCATTGAAACTTTTCATGCAGTTATAATATTTGAGAAGTTGATTACTTTAAACTAATTACGTAATTAGGCGGAATGCAAAAAATATTCCGAGTGCCTCCAAGCGACGGAAAACATTACTTTGGTTTGGTCCAACTATGTGGCATTTGCATATTTTAAAATCTTGGTGCTTGATAGGATACCCTGTATGTATACCCGTGTGTCCCAGCTAACGTTAGCCGAGCGGTTCAACGAAAAACAAGTTAAAAAAAAAACATGGAGCATGATACGATTCTAAGACATATGATGTTCGGTTTTCGAAACTTCGGCGACCGAACATAGGTCTTATAATTGTTTCTTGCACCGTGTTTCATTAAACTTTTTTTTTTCGCTGAACACCTTGGCTAACGTTTGATGAGACACACGGGTATAGTATATGCCTTATATCCAGCGCCATCTGGATATGATTTTTCAAGTAATCTACCCGATCACGCCGCTGTTGGTATGGTAGAAATGCTGGAAAAAGGGTTTGTGTTTGAGTTTGCTCGTAACAGAATTACGATTTCTCGTACATTCAAATTACTATCCAACGCCACCATGTCTGTAGGTTGTGGTTAAGTTGTACTTTTTGGTCACTAACACATTGCGCCTTGCGGATTACCTGCGCGGTGGGGGTGGTTCGGGGTGATTTTCTCCACCACGGCTGCCGACGCCGGATTTCATGCGACAGGGGGCCCGTAACGCTGTCGCGTTAAAATGCCACCAACTTGCTGGTACCTTGAAGACGGAAGGTCAGGCTTACCAGCGGAGTCGACATGAAAATGACCTAAGCACTACAAAATGCCGTGCTGGCTTCCTCGTTTTAGTTATGAATGGAGCATAGCTGTGCTGTAAATTTTTGCGCCCTTTCAATGAAATATTTTTCTGTAACCAGCAAAACAAACGTATACTGCAACACCAAACAAAAGCACCACAGGCTAATCATGGCTTATGGGGAAACATATACCAAGCGCGGAACAGCTAACTATACACGTACATTTACCCGGAACCGCCCATAGACTGGGGAAATTTCGGACAGAGTCGCATTTTAATGTCGCAGCGGTCACGTGCTTGAGTGAGTTCCACGGAGGAAATAAAATTGACCGCACAGCTTCGCTGAAAATGATGCGTAAGCGTGTATGCGTGGTGGTTATACGTCAGTAAGTCATGGCATGCCAGACATTTTTTTTGCACATATTCTATATTGGTGTAGTGAAAGTGGTACACTGTTTGGACTGTGCTACCTTCTTAAAAGTTGTCCGGCGCCATTAATATCTACAATTTCAATAAGGTTCCGTGCCAATATTAGCACTCAGTAGCTGTTTTAACTTGTTTTCCACACAGAGCAAAGTATAAATGGTGCTGACGTCTTCACCTGTGGATATGGGCGGAGGGGGGCTTCAAGCAGCAGGCATGTTCTTCTGTACGCTGTGCGCGTCATTCCAAAGAATATATGGACTGTTGGCTTCACTTTGACGAGTGCTTGAAGCCTCTGCCTTACGGTTGTACGAGCCACTGCGCCTGCCTGCACTCACGCCGGGATCGGCCCAGGTTTTTGATCACGGACGCGGACGCGAGAAATTCCGGCAACCTAGAGGTTAACAGCTTTTCTATAAAAAAAGCACAGAAGAAATTCACATGACTGGATCCATTACAGGCATAGGTAACGATAGCAGTTAGATAGAGACGTTCTGAAGAAAAAGAAAAGATTATGGAAATGTATAAAAAATGCTAGAATGCAAAAAAAAGCATGTAAAGTATACCTGATTAAATCAAGCAGGCTAAGGGACTATTAGTGACCGCCCTGTTTAAAATGGGTTGCCAATAAATCATCATCATCAACATCATCATATGTTATTAGTAAAATTTGCTCAGCGATGTCATTTCAGCTTGAGTGCATGACTTCATTATTTAAATATGTTAAAACGAGCTTATATATTAATTTCAGCTATAAATGTTGTGTTTATTTGCATGAGAAAAAGTTACCTTTACGGAAGCAATGTAATGCGGAACTTTTTTTACAACTATACGAAGGTTATCGTAGCTAATTATCGTCGCGTAGCTGGCATAACATTGATGAAAACCAGTTTAACACTGTTGTTTTATTACTAAGTACAAAAAGTTTTCGTTTAAGGATGTTTCATAAAGTTTGCCAACATCATTTCTACATGCGAAACTCCGCGCGTTATCTCTGCGCCTACATTCCATTCATCCCGAATTCACCATGATAACAGAGTTGTGTGTGCCTCCTGTAACACAAACACATTTCTGAATTGTTTCATTCGAACACACGTCCCGAGACTGGAACCACGTGGTCGCTAACATTGATTCTATCACGGATTATCGCTTGTTCAGGCAATGTGTCTTCGTGTTTTTACATTGCAATTGATGTATCAGATCACCATGTCTATTTTCGTTCTGCGTGTGTGCTGTTATAGCTCTTTCTTTTTTTTCTATTTTATTTGTTTATTATTTTGTAAATGTATGAATTTTTTTTTCTTGTTCCATTTTGCCTTTGGATGACTTTTTTGTATGGATCATGTTGCGTTAACTTACATTTCTACTGTATAACTTCCAACATATTTGTCATTGCTGTTCAGTAACCCTGTAACCCACTTCCCTCTACCTTACTCCTGCGTTTGAGGGTATAGGGAATGAAAAAAATTTATTAATAAGCCGTATCGCACACAAATCCAGCGAAGTCTGGGGAACTTCTTCATCCAAGTAAAGGGGGAAATGACCTCAGATATTCACAGCACGGCTCTCAAATCATTACAGCCACGTCGCAACACAGCTGTGGGGTCAAGGAACGCAAGTTTGTGCAAGCACACCGAGTTGGCTTCACAGATGCCGAATAGTCTTAACAACCGTCACTTGGTAACTGTTACACATGTTTCGTATATATATTTCCATGCGTGCATGCACATCTACGAAATACATTGCTTTCTGTGTGTAGCGTTTTCTCTTTTTCGAACGAGACCTTTCTTTGTATTTTTTGGATGCGAAGCAGCTTATGGCGGGGGCTTTGTCCGTCCCTCCCGCGGCGTCCCACACCCCCACAGCGCATGCGCGTCCCTTCCCCCTCTCTCTCCTCTCCTACGCTCCCCCTTTCTCTCCTGTAGGAATCGGGAGCGGCGCGCACGACCGGTGGTGCGACAGCTGCATACTCCGCTGGGGGCGCCACGGTAGTTCCACGGTATGAAAATGAAGGAGCGCGCGCGCCTCATTCTCTCTCCTGTGCAGCGCCGCGATGAGCGCTCGGGCCGCTGCCGCGAAACCATCTCCCTGCTGCTTCGCATCCACACATGGTTCCCTTTAGCGGGAGATGGATTAATTTTTTATATTACTTTGCAATTAGTGAAACCTGCGTGTTTCATTTTTTTTTCTATTCTTGAGTGTTTTTCCGTATCTGCTTTTATTCTTTTTCCACTGCCGCACTCTATTCTTTGTTGTTGCTTTCCTTTGTTCTTCGTGGCCTCTGATCTCTCATCTCGACACCCAAGTGCAGTGTGGAACCCTATGGTTAATATTTATAGCCGAATTTCTGACATTTGCATTTACCCTGGGCTATAGCCTTTGTGGCCCTGTCTCGATTTGGAATTAGAATCATGCTGTCCTAACCTGAAGTCAAAAACTATTATTTCCTTGGAGCATGTAGTGTGTCATGTTCATTCACATTTCCTACGAAGCCCTGACGTTAAGCCAGTAGATACCGCGCTTCAGTGTCTCATTTGGAGCTTTGTATACATGTCATACTACACTTCACGTGCAGGCCGATGATCCCCGCTGAAAGAAGTATCTAGAATTGTTTATCGATAAAGGTGATGCAATGTTGCATAATTGCCAAATATTTTGCTATAATGGCAATATTCAGTCCACTGTCGGACCTTACATTTCTTACCCGCTATTTCTTTTATTCATGTCGAGATGTCAACGCTGTCTTCGTCCGCGCCGACTTAGGCTGACACGCCTTTTGTTTTTGTTTTTCTTTTCTTGTTTCATGGCGAGGTCTTACCTGACCTAACACGGGTTTGGTGCATCTGGGATCTTGGTGTCTCATAATAACTTCCGGAAAAAATTATTGTTGATACCTCTTTCATGGGAATCGGTAGAACACAAAATTGAAACGTGTCTTCACAGAAACTGATGCATATTTGCATCGTGAACTCATGGTCCACTGCTGCGAATGGCGCATGATTTGCGGGCCGGCGACCATGTTGCAGGTTTGCTTGACGCACAGCGTCCTGTTGGTGAGCGGCGGCCAGCTGCCGAGTCGCTTCGGCGACGTTACGAGCATTTTGCTCCGGCCCTGTAATGTCTTGGGCAGCTAGTTGAGTTGCGACGCGCTCAGCTAAGGGATGCGAGCGGAAGAGTTCGCATCGCAGCGTGCGCCGCGAACACGTGAAGGCGTTCTGCTTCCCACTGGCGTGGCTCTTGCCGGACCAAATCGAGATTCGCCCGTCGACACCGTTGCCTTTCTGCGCCGCTTAGAGCTGCAGTTTTCTTAGTTGGGGTCATCGCAAGCGAAGCAGTAGGTGGCGTGTAAGCACTGCTATTGCATGTTGATGCTGCACTCCGTAGGTGACTAGGCACCAAAGAAGAATCTGACGCGAAAGACAAAACATGTGCGGAAAGTGCCAACACCAGGCTCGTGTGACCAGGCTATACTGCGTTGGAGCCTCCGTAGCTTCCGCTGCGCTGTGACTACCGAAGCGCTCCCTGTCAGCGCTCGTTCGTCTCACGATGCAGCACTTCACCACTCCTTGATGGCGGCGCCATCCCTGTGAACAAAAAATATTTCACACGCTGGTGCCTCATCCGTTACAGGAAGTTCATAATGGACCCCGGTATAAAACCCTTTTGTGTTAAAAAACGGCCCTTTCGCTCCTTCAGAGCGTCGTAGTCAGTCGAAAACGGTATCAAAATGTAGGTCTTCTGACGCATATCGCGTCATCGACCACTGACGCGTATCGCGCCAATTGGTCGATGGCGACGACTATTCAGCGGTTTCCGGAAGCCGTGCTCGGAAGGGGTTCATGCAGGTCAATGCCATTGCGATCGAAGGGCCTCGGCAGAACACGGGATTGGCTGGAGTCAACCAGAGACATGCTGAGCAGGAACCTTGCGGCGTTGGTACTGAGGGCACGGCCAAATGTCATCATCATCATCATCAGCTTATATTTTATGTCCACTGCAGGACGAAGGCCTCTCCCTGCGATCTCCAATTACCCCTGTCTTGCGCTAGCGTATTTCAGCTAGCGCCTGCAAATTTCCTAACTTCATCACCCCATCTGGTTTTCTGCCAATCTCGACTGCACTTCCCTTCTCTTGGTATCCTTTCTGTAACCCTAATGGTCCACCGGTTATCCATCCTATACGCATTACATGGCCTGCCCATGCAGCTCCATTTCTTCCGCTTAATGTCCACTAGAATATCGGCTATCCCCGTTTGTTCTTTGATCCACAACGCTCTCTTCCTGTCTCTTAACGTTAGTCTTAAGATTTTTCGTTTCATCGCTCTTTGTGCGGTCCGTAGCTTGTTCTCGAGCTTCTTTGTTAACCTCCAAGTTTGTGCGCCATATGCTAGCACCGGTAGAATGCAATGATTGTACACTTTTCTTTTCAACGACAGTGGTAAGCTCCCAGTCATGATTTGGCAATGCCTGCCGTATGCACTCCAACCCAATTTTATTCTTCAGTAAATTTCTTTCTCATGATCAGGGTCCCCTGTGAGTAATTGACCTAGATAAATGTACTCCTTTACAGACTCTAGAGGCTGACTGGCGATCCTGAATTCTTGTTCCCTTGCCAGGCTATTGAACATTATCTTTGTGTTCTGCATATTCATCTTCAACCCAATTCTTACACTTTCTCGATTAAGGTCCTCAATCATTTTCTGTAATTCGCCTCCATTGTTGCTGAATAGGACAATGCCATCTACAAATCCTGACCCCTCTCTTGTTAGGTAACTTTCCACTTTTTTGTGGAGAACCAAGGTAGCTGTGGAATCCTTGTAGATATTTGCTAAGATATTCACGTATGCCTCCGGTACTCCTTGATTACGCAATGCCTCTATGACTGCTGGTATCTCTACTAAATCAAATGCCTTTTCATATTCTATCAAAGTCATATAGAGAGTTTGATTGTACTCCGCAGATTTGTAGATTACCTGATTGATGACATGGATATGATCCATCGTAGAATATCCCTTCCGGAAGCCAGCCTGTTCTCTTGGTTTGCTGAAGTCAAGTGTTGCCCTGACTCTATTGGAAATTATTTTGGTGAATATTTTATACAATATTGAAAGCAAGCTAATGGGTCTTTAATTCTTCAATTCTTTAACGTCTCCCTTCTTATGGATTAGTATAATGTTGGCGTTCTTCCAGCTATCTGGTACACTTGAAGTTGTCAGGCATTGCGTATAAAGGGACGCAAGCTTTTCAAGCATGATATCTCGTCCATCTTTGATTAAATCTACTGTTATTCCATCTTCTCCAGCAGCTTTCCCCCTGGTCATGTCTTTCAAGGCCCTTCTAACTTCATCGCTAGTTATAGAAGGAGCCTCTGTATCCGGTTCATCATAAGTTCCAATGAAAGCTTGGCTGTTTTGGGCACTGTACAGGTTAGTATAGAATTCTTCCGCTGAATTTACTATGTCATCGAAATTGCTGATGATATTACCATGCTTATGTTTCAGTGCATACATCTTGCCTTGTCCTATGCCAAGCTTTCTTCTTACTGATTTTTAATGCTGCGTCCATATTTTACGGCTTCCTCAATCTTTCCCACGTTATAATTTCGAATATGCCTTACTTTCTTCTTGTTGATCAGTTTTGAAGGTTCAACGAATTCTATCTGATCTCTTGAGTTGGACACTTTCATGCTTTCTCGTTTCTTTATTAGGTCTTTTGTTTCTTGGAAGAGCTTACCTACTGGTTGCCTTGGTGCCTTACCTCCCATTTCAATTGCTGCTTCTGAGATCAACCTAGTTACGGTTTCATTCATTACCTCTATGTTGTCTTTATCTTTCTTTTCTAAAGCTGCATATTTCTTTGCGAACACCAGCCTGAATTGGTCTGCTTTTACCTTTACTGCCTCAACGTTGGCCTGTTTCCTCTTGACTAATTTCACTCTTTCTCTCATCAAATTGAGAGAAATCCTAGACCTCATTAACCTACGGTCAGTGCACTTTACCTTACCTAACGCTTCTACATCCTGCACTATGCTTGGATCGGCAGAGAGTATAAAATCTATTTCATTCCTTGTTTCTCCAGTAGGGCTTTTCCAGGTCCACTTCCTGTTGCGATCGAATGTACATGCACACAAAGGTGTACATGCCACGCCAATAAAACCTGGAGCTATACCGGGTGCACGTTTTGAAGCCACCCGCATGTGCACACTATGGGTCAGTGTGGAAGGCAGAACATATTTCCCCACGAAGTTGTCGAAGTATGACCAGCAACCACTTGCGGACGTCAGAGACGTAATTCCGGCGATAAAGAAGCCCATCCCTCATTTCGAAGTGAGAAGCTTGACGGCGCAAAGCTCGAGAAGGTGGAGGAAGAGTCGACGGGTTTGAAAGGAAGCGGATAAGAGCACTAATTCAGGCTTCTTTGCGTTGCTCCGATGCCATGTCGCAGCCTGCTGGGAACGAAAGTACTTGGTCAACAGCAGAGAGGCAGGCATCGCTTTCGGTTGACACGGAAAGCGCGTCGGCATCGGTGTGGCGGCAGCCAGACCTGTAGACAGCGCGCACCTTGATATCTTGCAACCGCAAAGCCCAACGAGCTAATCGACCTGAGGGGTCCTTCAACGTGGACAGCCAACAAAGTGAATGATGGTCCGTAATTACGTCGAAGGGGTGGCCATAGAGGTAGGGTCGAAATTTGCAAAGTGTCCTGATTATGCCCAAATATTTCATCTCCGTAAAGAAATAATTTGTCTCTGCTTAGGTGATGGTGCGGCTGGCGTATGCAACGACGTACTCGTCGAATCCAGATTTGCGCGACGTGAGCACAGCGCCGAGTGCAACACCACTGGCGTCGGTGTGTACTTGACTCGGATCTTTCGGGTCGAAGTGATGCAGCATAGGCGGCGATGTTATATAGTAGACGACGGAACTTTTGGAAGGCATCGTCACAAGCGGGCGACCAGGCGTAATTGTTCAAGTCGCTACGTTGAAGCTGATTCCAGGGAGCGGTGATGGACGCAAAATTTCGAATGAAGCGGCGAAAGTAAGAACAGAGGCCAAGGAAGCTGCGAAGTTCTCTTACGGAGGAAAGATTGGGAAAATCAGCAACTGCATGGGGCTTGGCGGCGTCAGGAATAATACCGTGTTTAGATACTACATGACCAAGAATGGTGAGCAGCGAGCTGACTTGCACCAAAGTGGCACTTCTTTAGGTTGAGCTGAAGGCCGGCGGCAGTTAGGCACTGTAACGCTTCCTCCAGCCTACGGAGATGGTTAAGAAAATCAGGCGAAAAAATAACCACATCATCTGAGTAGCACAGACACGTTTCCCCCCTTGAGACCACGCAAAAGGTTGTCCATCATACGCTCAAATGTTGCGGGGGCGTTGCAAAGCCCGAAATGCATGACGCGAAATTCATATAGGCCATCTGGTGTTACAAAGGCCGTTTTAAGTTGGTCTTCGGGTGCCATGGGCACTTGCCAATAGCCGCTGCGCAAGTCGATAGAATGGAAGAACTCCCAGCCTTGGTGACAGTCAAGGGCATCGTCTATTCTCGGAAGAGGGTAAACATCGTTACCAGAGCCGCTATTCTGCACATTCCGCCATCTTATTCGAGGCGTGACGTAGGCTCGACGCTTACAAAATGGCTCCGATGGCCCCGTTTTGCTTTCGTAACGTGACGCAAATTTGACGTCTCGCCTAAGAAACTGTAATGTAGGCATTGAACCTAGCGTTCTTGATAAAGCAAAACAGTCTTCCTCGCCAGTAAAAATAAAGCAGCTAGCTCAAAGCGTATGATTAATCCGTCAAAATCGTTTCTCGCTTCCGTCATCTGCATGCGCACAAGCTCTCGTCTGCTTCATTATTAGCTAGGATGCGTGTCGTCGGGAAACGGAATGAGTCATTGCATATTGGCGCCCATGCGCGTGCTTTCTACCTTGAGATAACATAAGCGACCTACCCGTGATAATAAGCGCGCGCTCTAGGCCGCGTTATCGCTATCTCGTGAAACGCAAGTGACTCAGCCCCACTCGTCTGGCTTAGAAGCGGCCGAATATCATCGATAGCGTTGCGCGCGCCACAGGCATCCGCTTGCGTGACGCAAGCGCCAGCACTGCCATCTCTTGTTCACTTCGCTGCTTACTCGCACCGCGAGAGGAAACTTCAAGGCGCCGCCTTGCGTACATTTATTTTCATAAATTAAAAAGTGGCCGTTGTCATAGCCTTTGATGACGCGAAAAGACATTAATGTTGATTACAATACAAACGCGATAGTGAAAAGTGCAAAATGTCGCAAGAAGTTTGCTAGTTTCAACCAATATTATTTCAAATAAACGTGTATTTAATAAAAATGATGGTTCAAAACACAAATGCCAACACCACCCGATAGCAATGCCAATGCTAAGAGCACGCGTTCTGAACAAAAGATTTTCATGGCCCCAAATGACAGGGGAAATGCGGCGAACGCATGCCTCTCGACTGATATTGCATATGGCCGCTCATTACCATAATTCGCGCGGCTCGTCGCACCAAAAATGATGGCGGAAAATCTCTGCAATGGCGGTTCACGCAACGTCACGCAACGTCAAATTGACGTTTACGAAATAGCCCTTCCTGTGACGCTCTTCACGGGATATTCCTTCAGCCAATCAACAAGCTGACATGCCGGCTATTTTGGAACCCCACCACATACTCCCGAAATTGCAGATGCATTGCAGGGGTTTCTGCACTCTACCGTCCACTTTCATTTTAAAGCGCTAAAGTCGCAATGGAGGTGCCAAGGACCACAAAAAAGTATTAGTCGATAAAATTTGCAGCTCCACGTCACGTTTCGTCATTCTGACGAAAACGCGAAATTGCATTTTGCTAAACTTCCGTTTCCCGGCACAAATTTCGAAACACGTGACCTCTGGACAGCCAATGAGACAGCCAAGATGGCGGATAATGGCAGCCGTGCAGCCGCCATGCGTGTCCAGAATAGAGCCCCAATTATTTTGTCAAGACGACGGCAATTGACACAGAATCGAATCGATCCATTCTTCTTATTAACAAGAAAACGGGAGATGCCCAGGGGCTATCCGAAGGCTGAATGACGCCACGCTTGAGCATGTCAGCTACTTGGTCGTAGATAACACGGCGCTCTGTTGCGGATACACGATATGGTCTTTGTCGCAGCGGCGCACTGGTACCCGTGTCGATGCGATGCCAAACCGTGGTCGTGTGGACCAAGGGGAACATGCTGGCCGTCGAAAGACCAACAGAACTTGTCGAGAAGGCGTAGAAGGTGGGCGCGTTTGGAAACAGTCAACGTCTTCGCGATGGAGCTATGTAGAACATCGGGTGAAGTCGGCTCCTGCGCGTTGTTACATGTCACTCCGGCGACCTCATGAGTGGCGATAGAACCAGTTGGCATGTCAATGACAGCAGCAGGGTCGACACACTGGACGCGGCCAACGCACTCCCCATGAAGCAAAGAGGACAGGACAATCGGTTGGAGACAAGCAGTCTGCTGACCCCGGCATGAACTTCCAAAAGAGCAAAAGGCAACGGGGAACATTTGCGGCGAGCGAAAGCAGCAGATGGCATAAAACAAAATTACACCATCTTCCCGTAGGGGAAGCCTGAGTAGTATGCGAAGCAGCCATGGGGTCGACTCAAGTTCCCATTAGTTTTCAGTTCGTCGCTTCCGTTAGGTTGAGGCAGGGGCGTAGCCAGGAGGGGGGGGGGGGTTGGGGGGGTTCAAACCCCCCCCCCCCGAAATTTTTTTCGCACCTCCCCCCCCCCCCCACTCCACTTACCCACCTTTTGTTCTCGTCGTTTCGCGCTGACATAATTCATGAAACCGGTGCTACTATCACAATTTCATTCCTGGGCGCTTCCGTTTGGGTTGGTAATTTACAGCGAATCATGTCTGCGTATGGAAAAAACTGTCACGGTGTTCGTCAAGGCTTTGAAACTCTGGGAAGTTTTGGGCGAGAATGTGGCGGCCGCATTCTGAAGCAACTAATGCGGCAGCCGCATTTTAGATGATGGCGAAAACGCTCGAGGCCCGTTTACTTAGATTTAGGTGCACGTTAAAGACCCCAGGTGGTCGAAATCTCCGGTATACATTTCCGCCGCTTCCCTTCAGGTGCCGGTTAGGCCGCGCTCGCGCGGGATCTTAGGCTATGTTCACACTTGGTCTCGAAGCTGTCGAAAGCGGCAAAATCTTGCGGCAAAACAGGCAGAAAAACAGGCTGCGAGCCAAATCGGTCTCGGGCCGATTTTTTCACCATGGCGAAGCGGAAACGCGGCGGAAAGTCGTTCTGCTTCACTGGAAGCTACACTAGCATGTAAACAACCGGTCGTAAAATTGAACATGGCACCAAAAGTGTAGGCTGTAATGCTGATCGAACCGATCAAGAACCACCCCTTTCTCTACGACAAGAGTGGCACTAAAACGTACTGTCAGCAATACTCGCGATAGTATTCAACGTCGCGCGACCGGAGGTGCGGCCACGAAGCCTTGGCGTGACCCAACTTCTCGCGCTTTTGCAAAGCCATGCGAACCCACCACCGCCGTTTCCGAGGTGTCCGCGTCTTCCGTTTATTGATTGTCCATTTCTAGAAAACAAGTAGGTAGAAGTATAAAAGCCATTTCTTCTTCCACTTCCATGGCAGACACTAGTTAGGCAGATTCCTCGTTTGCGCTCCATAATTCTCCTCGCACGTGTACGGTATGTTGCAGAAGTCGCGGGGTGCTTTTCTCGTCGCGACGATAGATTGGGAACGTAGGTCTCACGTAGGACGCGCAGGCTTTGGCGAGCCCCAACACAAGGGCCAGCCCGGGTTTTAGCTGTGGTGTTCCCGTTGCCCCTTTGGTGTCCTGGAGGTGCCGACAATACGAAAATGAAATGTTATTACAACTTGTAAATAAAAGCTATTAAAGAAATATTATCACGCCTAGGCACCAACCTGTGACTCAGCGCTACCGCGCCCGTGTGAAGAGAATTACGGAACGCCAACGAAGAATTTACCGAAGGTCGCAAATGACACGCGAAGTTGCGTAAAATGATCACTTTTGATGACGGTACGTGGGTCAAAGAATGAACGTACCGCTCGAAATAATGCGATAATGAGCGCCACCACGCCGACAAACGTACGCAGACTAGATGGATCTGGACGAAAATGGCAGCGGCGGCGGTAGCAAAACAAATGTGAACAACTTGGACAGGCGCGGAAAAACTTTTCCGGCCGCTTCGGCCTTTCCGCCCGCTTGCCGCTTCCAAGTAGGAAAACGTCTCTTGTTTGCGATTGCGCCCCTATGGAATGCTGGTAATTACTGTTGTGTTGTTGAATCCCAAACCAGCAATTACGGAAGGCTGGTAGTTGCTGTTGTGTTGTGGAATCCCAAACGAGCAATGTTCACACGAAGGCGTTGGTGACAGCAGTGAAATCTCACCTACTCGCAACACAATGCACGAAACAGACAGCCGACAAGCATGAATTACTGCTGTGCGCAGTAGAGCGTAAGTAAACTCTTGTTGCAGGCGCTGACAGTCCTCGTCGGAGTTCACGCGTCCTGAGAAATTGATTATGTGCACTATGCACTGAACAAGACCAAAGTTCATTCCTGCATCACTAGTACACCAATCAGTCGAGATTCTGTGAGGTATAAGGCCGCTTCCTGTTTGCACCGGCGTAAGTGAAGTAGAAATGAGTTGCACGCACTACTTAAAATGCGTACACTTGCCATATCTATGCTGTGCGGTGAAATATTCTGTACCATTCTGAATCTGTTGACGTAAAGGCAAATGACCGCTGCACGCTCGCACACAGTGGAAGACACAGCGGCCCATGCACTTGCCGCAGGAAATGGAACCCTCTTGTATGAGGGAGCAGGGCGACGAAAGCTTCGAAAAAAAAAAGCCTTACGCGTTTTTGCGCGTATTTAAGTTTTCTAGCGCAAAGACGCAGCGAACAAGCTATTGCTATGGGAGTAGGTATAGCCTGGTCACACGTGCATTTTCACGCGTATAGCCTTCCTTGACTTGTGAAACGCACTTCGCCCCGACGAGGACGACGCCATCTACGCTTAATGGAAATTAACAAGTAATGATGTCCTCTCCGATCGCACGGGTCGTCTCAATGGTGCGTTTTTGAAGACTGGTCCATTCAGTGGCGCGATGAGAGACCGTTGCTCCAAACGCCCACTGTACCTGTGCTACTTATACTGTATTTACTGCGCTTACTTTACTTTTTACTTAATTTCTTCACAAGCACACGCACACGCGAGGGGGGGGGGGGCTGTCTCATGTCTTTGATATACATGTATAGAGTCTGCTTAAACTACCGATATCTATTATCGATCACGTGACGTAGAGGAAAGCGGAAGCTTGCCCCCCCCCCCCCCCCCGGTCGGGCCGGTGAACCCCCCCCCCCCCCCCCGAAAAAAATTTCTGGCTACGCCCCTGGGTTGAGGTACGTAACTACCGTTATATTTAGCGTTTGGTTTCCATGGTAACTACCAAACTTTTCACTTACCGGAACTACGAAATGGGAAATTGCGTGTATTGCTTCGCATCATCGCGCGCGGAGCCGCAGGTGTGGCATTTCATTGCGCAATCCGGAGAGGAGAGGAGCGTCGGAGAGGAGAGGAGGAATGCCGAGAGGAGAGGAGATGAGACAAGGATAGGAGGGGGAGGACGATGCGCATGCGCAGTGAGGTTGTTTACGCCGCACGGCGGATGGATGGATAGAGGGAGGGAGGGAGGGAGGGAGAGAGTGGCATAGCCCCGACCATAAGCTGCTTCGCATCTAAAAGTGCGCTGGAATCAGTAACAATGTTGCATGACACTGTGGCAAGGGCAGAGGAGTGTGGTGGAATTGTAACATCTTCGGCAACAAATTCTTTAACTTCAGGTTCACGAGCGTCAAGGATTAGGGCGTCTCACAGCGTTTAAAATTCCACTTCAGCATGAGAACAGTCGGTGGCGGCCTTATTAGCGGAAAGGAAGTCCCAGCGCAAAATAAGATCGTGGCACCCAAAATTCTACGATGTAGAGGAGGCCGTTGATCACAACGCGGGCAGTACTAGCAGCTGCAGGCGTGATGACGCGGTCTGCGCTGGCAGTAAGAAGTGATACGTTTGAAAGTGGCGTCGTAACTTTTCTGAGCAAACGGCAAAGTTGGGCTATGATAACTGAAACTGTAGCACCAGTGTCGACGAGGGCGAGTGCAGCGACGCCGTCCACAGATACATCAATAACATTAGTCGGAGAAGGGAGAGATCCTGAAGACTCCGGTGGTGCCGACTCCTGTTCTTTTCGCGCTGTGACTGCACCTCTCAGCTATGCCGAGGCTCTCGCACGGCCACCACCTCGGACCTTTGCGCGATTCTGTTCGTGGGTGACGCAATTCTTGCCTCTGGAACTGCGGCGATTAGTTTTCCAGTTCCGGCGTAGAAGGACGACGACGCATCGACGAAAGCGAGCGGCATCGAGGCTATGACGGACGGCGGTCAACAAGATGGCGGTGGTCCGAGTATGAAGGCATCTGGCCAGGGTTCCGAGATGCGGAAGACGACGGGTATGATGAAACATATGGTTCCGTGTCGTAGCTATTTCGGTAGGCTGTTGCGCGGCGACGGCAAAATCGTGCCACGTGGCCAGGTAGACCACACGCAAAACATATTGACCGGTTGTCGGGCGTGCGCCATTGTCCAGTGCTGTGTGGGTACCGCGGCTGAAGGCAGTGAGAAGCTGGACGCAGTGGCACGGCTGGCGGGAATGGCGCAAAGGTCCGAGGTGGTGGCCGTGCGAGAGCCTCGGCATAGCTGAGAGGTGCAGTCACCGTGGGAAAAGCAACGGGAGTCGGCACCGCCGGAGTCTTCAGGACAGAAGGTAGAGATGTGCAAAGGTTCTCTTGTATGACCTGGCGAAGGTTGGCAGGCAAAGGCGAACGTGTTGGCGTGGCTGATGACACCAGAGAAGGCTGACGAGCGACCTCAGCACGGACGAACTCCTTAATCTGGCAAAGCAGGGAGTCCATGTCAGGAGCCGTGGCCTCGCTCACAAGGGTGTCGTCGGACAGAGGTGGGGGCCGCGCGAGAAGACGCCGCCTGCAGAGATCGTCGAAATTTTGGCAAAGTTCAATGACATGAGAAACAGTGCTAGGGTTTTTTGACAGTAGCATATTAAAGGCGTCGTCGGAAATGCCCTTCATGATGTGACGTACCTTGTCCGCCTCCGCCATCGTCGGGTTGACACGTCGGCAGAGATAGACGATGTCCTCTATGTAGCTGGTTAACGTTTCACCAGTTTGCTGGGATCGGCTTCATAGGCGCTGTTCAGCGCGATGTTTGCGCATGCCAGGGCGGCCGAAAACTTTTGCGATGCTGGTTTTGAAGCTAGCCCACGTGCAGAGATGGACTTCGTGGTTTTTAAACCACAGCTTGGCGACGCCCGATAAATAGAAGATCGCGTTGTTGATCTTGGGGGGGGGGGGGGGGGGGGAGGGATCGTCCCATTTGGTGGTGTTGCTGGCTCGTTCATACGATTCCAGCCATTCTTCAACGTCATTCTCATCGGTGCCGCTGAAGATGTCAGGATCTTGCTGACGCTGGACACCGGCACAGCGGTGGGGATGTCGGGCTGGGGTCGTCAGGCTTGATGGACGGCAGAGTTCGGATGCGTAATTCTAATTTGGGCGAAAACCGCAGCACCTCCACAAGAATCTAATGTGAACACAGGACAAGAGAGCAGCAGGCAGCGTTGGCAGCGTGTCTCAACCAGAGTAGGTCAGGTAATCTCGAGCACGCGTCTCCCGGACGACTGGCGATGTGGTTGCAGCACCGGGCATGCCTCTTCACAACAGTCTAAACGAGACAAGAAGCGGTAATGTGTTGTGCAGTAGGTAAAGTTAGCGGTACGGGCGTAATTATCAGAAGTATTGTCGAAAGTTGACCACATTGCACGATGTCCCTGTAAAGGGTGCACCGCCGTTGATAGAATCATGTTGAGGCAAAGTCGCTCTATGGCACACGTTAGGGAAACTGATAGAGTTCGCCTGGACTAAGCAAGGCTCGCGCGAGGGAATCGTGTCTGAAAGGTAGGTTCGCCGGAGCCCCATGAAGCAAGAATTAGTCGCACAGTACGTAAAATTAACGGTACGGCCGCAATTAGCGCCAATTTTATTTCACTGCACCATAGTCTGCACATCTCCGGGATCGGGCCACCTAAGGTCTTGGTCACAAAAAAAAAAAAAGCTGTTTTCGCCGAAGTCGATCCGAAAGAAGACAACGTCGACATAAGTGCGCGTGAAATTTCATACGAATAAGATAAAAAATGAGTTATTAATGACCATGGAAAAGAGAAAGAGTCCATATAGAGAAATCTAATCAACATTTCATCATAGAATCGTAGAATAGAATGTACTATCGCACTCAGTGTTACTTACAATGCCAAAACGCGTGGCAAAGCTCATACTGAGCACTGGAGTACGTCGACTTTGTCTTTAGCGTCGACACTTGGTTGACCTATCGTTTAACAAAGAGGCGAGGAGGGCCTTCCCGGAGATTGTACAGGCTATAGTGCGATCTGGTTCATTTTTGACGAAATTGGCACTAATTAAACCCGTGCGCCTAATTTTACTTACTCTGAGACTCATTCTTGTCTCTTGCCTCGTCGTTTATACCTACATTTTGATACGTTTTTCGTCTCCTACGAGGCTCTGGAGACGCGAAATGGCCAATTTTTGAACAAAAGGCCAAACAGATATTCAAATTCCACGTACGCCAGACCCTTGTGAAGTCGTCAAAGAAGAGATTCCCTTCAAAAAGAACAAGGCCAAGAACATGCGGCTCGAATGGTTTGTTTTATTTTTATTGCGACAGCAATTATACGAACACTCCAAGTGAATTATCGCAGTCGTCGTCCGCATTGCCTTGATGTTCTGTACCAAGTCCAAGTGCGATAAGATCGGGCCCCGCGCGCAGTGTGCAGTGGAAAAGCTTGCGCCGGTGAGTCGAGAAGGATGATGGTATGATGCGCGCAGTCCTCCCGTGCGCCCATTGTTGAAAATCAAGTGATCAAGAGCGCGCACGTGAGAGGGAGGGAAGCATAGCTTAGCGCCCGGCAATGTGATGCGTGCCCGCCAGAGGCATCGGCGGCAGTCACGAACACCACGCGCGTTCGGTGCGAGCGCGGGGAAACACGGACGGCGTCGGCAGCAGCTCTGCGCATTGCCTCGTTGGCACTGCTACATATTTGTGGTTTTCTGAGTGTGCTTTTTTTCGCGTGAGGTTTCTCGCTTTGTTTTGGCGTGCTTTTTTGCGTACAAGTTACGCCGCCCCTTTGTTCGCTCTCCAGAAATGAGAGCAAGCGACGAGCCCGTTCACGAGCCGACTCTCGTGGACGCTCGCGGTAGGCCGCCTCTTCCTCAGAAGTACGCACTACTCGTGGTCTTCCCATAGTCCTATAGTTCGTTATCCGAAAGGGCGCGCCACACAGAAACATCTTCTCTAATACCCATCTCCTCTCTTCCTGGCGCCCAGCGCGGTCTCTCATTGGTCGCCTGCTACCCTAGCGCGTGCCGTCTCATTGGTTGCCCCCTCCCCAAGCGCGCCTCTCCTCTACTAATCACTTGCCCTGCCCTTCCCCGGCACGGCTCTTATCCTCTACTTGTCACATGACCTGCGTGACACCGCCGGACGGACAGACGGCGAAGGCTCGACTTGGAACGGCTTTGCTGTTAAAACACCATCCAGAAGGCTCTCGCCTCCTCGGCAGGTCAAATTAAGGTCCCTGTACGTTTCAAAGGTAGCGCAAACTCGTCCTCTCCGCTCCGTTTCCTCCTCGCCCCTCCCTCTCGGCCGCCATTAGTGAGCGAAGCGCGCGGCCGCTACCGCCCGCTTCATTTCATATCGCATGCGGCGCGTTGAAGCAGCCAACAGTCGGCCAAGAAGATACGGAAGAACCTGAACCTGAAAAAGCCGCGGTGGCTCAGTCAGCTAAGGCGTTGCGCTGCTGAGCATGAGTTCGCGGGATCGAATCTCGGCCGCGGCGGCCGCATTTCGATGTAGGCAAAATGCAAAAACGCCCGTGTGCTTGTTTTGTAGTGCACGTTAAAGAACCCCAGATGGTCAAAATTTCTCCGGAGCCCTCCACTATGGCGTGCCTCATAATCAGAACTTGTTTTGGCACGTAAAACCCCTAAAAGAAAAAGAAGATCCCGCGACCTCGTGCTTAGCAGTGCAACGCCAACGCCACTAAGCAACCACGGCGGGTGAGGCTACCCAATTTTCTTCTAAAATAACTATACCTGGATTTAACTGAACAGTGAGACGCGAGAAATCTGTGGAAGCTGCAAAAAGTGAACGACAGTTCGAGTGTAATACTTTTAACGATCCTGTGGTTAAGATAGTATTGAATTAGGAACAACCTTCGACAAAATACTCTCCTTGAGGACCTTACTAGGTGCATACTTTTTGTTCTTATTCTGAGGCGACAAGGAATACGCAGGGTTTAATGGCGACCGGCTATATTTCTGAGCTCGCACATCGAGTTCAACGTTAGTGGATATGTGCAAGTCGAACGTGTGAATTCAATCAGAACTCGCCGAAGAGTTAGATATCTCCCGACTCTCATCCGAAGGAAGTGAACTGCCGTGATTGATATTGCTTACTTCTTCCGGAGTTGGTAGCTTAGAAGTGACGAGAAGATAAGATGAAGTTATATTTACCAGGTTAGCCATCTGAGTACTTATTAGTTGGCATAAGCATTCAGAGAAGCTGGCGACTAATCGATCCATCGATTTTGTCATTGCCTTTTCAACTGCAGCTTCAACTGTATGCGCAAAGGTCGCATCCGGGAAAAAAGTTTGACGAGCAGTAACTCCAGTGTGCGCGTGGGTCCTCTCCTTGACAATCGTCATACTTTCTCTCCCAGAGCATCTCATTTTGTCAATAACTTCTAGCACTTGCGTTTCTCGCACACAAACGGGACAGTTTGAATACTCAGCTGTGTGTGCACCATCAGAGAGGTAACACTTCTTATCTTGGACAATGCAGTCGATATTATAATGGCCATCACCACATGTGCCACAGCGAAATCCTCATTTGCACCTGCCTGCTCTATGACCGCATCGCCAGCAATTACGGTATTCTAGAGGACGTGAAGCAAGAGGTTCCACGCTGAAGACAAGGGGTCATGCCTTGATCACCGACGGGCACCATGTACTTGCTAATATCGCAATAACCGACTCAGTGGGGACCGCAATATTTTTCACAATGGGATTACAGCGGTAAACTGCTACAACTCCTGCCACAGCGAGCTTCTACAGGGTTTCAGATGAAATTAGTTGAAATTCAACTCCGTGGCGAAGTCTCTTAGGGCATGCAAGATGTGGTGATATAAATGAATTCATTTTGCGAAAAGCAAACGACGAGCACTTCAGCAGATCCGTTTCGCAAGCCTGGTCTGGCGACCACACTGCCGGACATCGGTGATGAAGTTGCTCTTGAATTGCTTTGGACTCATTCAACCTAATGGAACCATTACCCGAGGGCATCAGTACGACGGCAATTCTGCTCACTCCTCTGCGAAGAAAGGCCAACAAAGGTAATTCATTAGGTATGAGAGGTCCAGGTTTAACGCCCCTGCCCAGGCATGTTCCTGAACATCAGTGCGGCCTAAGTGGAGACACTCAGAATATTGGGGATGTGGATACTGGAACAACACACACCCTTCAAAAACTAAAGGGGGTCACAGGAAACGTTGCCAGGATGATACGGAGAGTGGCAAGAATCATAGGCGGCTTAACTAAAGGAGAGACCATCAGCCTGGTCCACGCATTCGTAATCATGCAGATCACATACGCCCTTCCGTATCAGGCCTTGAAGAACCAAGGCCTTGAAGAACCAATCAGAAAAGCCTTCAAAGCCACCCTTGGTCTTCCCGAATGCGCTAGCACAGAGATATTCGAGGGACTAGGCCTGCACAATACTTTTGACGAGTACGCAGTCGCGTCGTTATATGCTCAAAAAGAACGGCTTTGTTCTTCAACTCAGGGTAGGGAAGTATTGGCGAGGTTAGTGTTTACACTCAGGCCTTAGTATTGCGCAGATGAAACGGCACAGATAGACTGCAATGTTCGATCGCACATCGCGGTGGCCCCAATTCCCAAGAACATGCACCCCAAGTACCATCCCGGACGACGCAGAGCAAGGGCAAAGACTCTTCACAAACGTTTCGGCATGGGACCGGGAGTGTATTACACGGATGCTAGTCGAACCAGCTCCGACACGTTCACCGTAGTCTCTACGTGCCAGAACAGCGTTACAACGGCATCCTTGAAGACCTCCTCGGCATGCGTGGCAGAGGCTGCAGCCATCGCCTTGGCCATTCAGGACGCCGAGCGCCAAATCAATTCGGCTGTCATATTATCCGACTCACAAGCAGCTTGCCGCCTGTTTCTAAATAGGACGGCACCCCAGGCAATAATAAAAATTTTGGGCAATCGACTAGGAAGGCACCACACTATCATATGGTGTACAGCACACGAGGGACTGGCTGGGAACGCGAGGGCAGACCATATTTCTCGAGGATTAAACATCCGAGCAACGGCAGGGCCCAGCGACGACTTTGCACCGGATTCTCGTGACATCATTTTACAGCAAAGGCAGCAGCAGAGACGTTTTGGACATCCTCACTCGAATTTGAACAGCCAACAGGAGAGGGACTGGCGTCGTATTCAGACGAATACATACCCCAAGCTGCACCACCTACACAGAATACACCCCACGAGGTTCATTGACGAGTGCCCGTGGTGCACAGACATACACACACTAAAGCACATCACATAGGAGTGTCCCTATAGGCCTCCGCACATGAACAATACTACTAAAGCATACAGTCATGAGGAATCGGCAATGGGAGGCATAGCTTGCGGACGAAGGCCGGGAGAGCTAATTGGCTCTTCTGGACCAAGCCCAGTGAGCCGCTCGTGCCAGTGGAGCCCTGGAATAGGGGCCCCAACCAGCGTGGATTATTTTATTTATTTATTTTAAATAAAGTTTTTACTCATTCACTCACTCAGTGCGGACTCAGATGCACCGCTCCAAATGAAACTGATTCAAGCTTAAATGGAAAAGAAATGAAAGCCGGAAACAAAGTTAACGAAAAACTATCCGACACAACTAATCCCGAGCAGAGTATAAATCCAAACAGAACGCGTTCGCTGCGACCTCACCAATCGATCTTGAGACCAAAACTTCCTCGGAGAAGAGGCATTTTACCGGCTATGGTCTTGTCCCTTCTCTTGTAGTCAGCCAAGATTTTACGATAGTGTAAGCGTGGGCAATTGTCGGCTGACCTCAGCTCATTGTTTTATATATAGGTATGATTCTCGCTTTGGGTGCGAGAGGTCCCGGGTTTAAATCCTGGGAAGCCCGTTATTTCTTTTTTCGCTGTGGGTCGGCATGTGAATAAATCTTTAAATAAGACCAAAAGATAATGATTCTTTTTCTGCCCATTTTGTTCCTTTTTCCCTTCTTAGAATTTTGACTAAAGATGCCAACTTCGTCTTCGTTTTTGCCGTCAGCCAGATGTTACGATAGTGTCAACGTGCCGCAATCTCTAATGGTGGTCGGCTCGTTGGTCTAGGGCTATGATTCTCGCTTTGGGTGCGAGAGGTCCCGGGTTCAAATCCCGGACGAGCCCGTCTTTTTTTTTGCGTAGGTAGGCATGTCAATAAGTAGTTTTATAAAACGAAAGACTATTGTTTTTTTTCCTTTACATTAACTTACTTTTCTCAGCACAGACGCGACCAAAGATGCCCACTTCTTTGTCTTCCTTGTTGCAGTCAACCAAGATTCTACGATAGCGTAAACATGCCGCAATTGCCAAGTGTGATTGACTCGTTGTTCCAGGGTGTAATATATTCCTTGACACCGGAAAAAGAATAACAATTAGGAAATCGTATGGACAGAAAATGTGCACTGTCAACTACTTCCCTTAGGTGCCCTCGGAGAGCACCAGGCATACTTAAATCGCACACCACGTAAGCCGGCAGATGCTTTCTCAATCGCAACTGGTACATTGTGCGCAGAAAGGGGTCACGCACGTCTCGGCAGAAAGTAAACCTGATCAGTAGCTGTCTCACAAAAAGATGTGACAAGCCCAGGCCGCCGTCTTTTACTCGCCGGTAATGTTCGAGCGGCACACCCAAGTGTTTAGCTGGCGATTTAATGTATCTAATGTTGGCGAACGTTTCCGGTGTTGACTGCCATTGACCATGACAGAAACCGAGCCACTTCCTCCAATTTTTCGATGCTCCCTGTTGTATTTCCCGAAATGTTTAGCAATCGTTGCTACTTCTGTAATGCTTTCTTTCGATGTACAGTACACGGCTACATCATATGCATATGCTAAGAGTTTCACTTCGGCTTCCATGTATTTGAAGCCACTTATACTACTGTTTGAATGATTGCTTAACAAAAGTATTCTAGATAAATGACAAAAAAGCGGGCTTAGAGAATATCCCTGGCACAGGGAACACTCTATTTTGATGGGTGCCCCCACTGTTTATTAACAATCAGCCGTGTGGAGCAGTTCCTATCAGCGATGATTGATCCTTGATTCACATGTTCAAGAACTAACAACAAAATATCATGCAAGACACAGTCAAATTACTTTTCTAAATCTATCTGCAGAATGGCAACCGCATATTGAAAATCGTCACAGCATTCGAAGTCGCCTCTCATCGTGTGTATATTTGTGGCGATAGTGTGTCCCGTTGTACCAAAAGTCTGGTGTGGTCCTACAAGATCCTTAATGACCGGCTGTAGTCGGCCTGCAGTCTTATTACAGTCTCTTATTACAACTTTGTAATCCGTGTTCGTTAAGGAAATGGGCCTGTGTGTTGTGACTAGTCTCAACATTGCTTTTTGTTCCGCTTTAGGAGTAAGGACAGCGTGGTCTTTAGAAACGACGGTGGTAACTCGTTGGTCGCAAATGTCTCGTCAAACACTGCTGTCAATAAAGGCACCACCTCGTTCTTGAACGCTTTATAAAAAGCCGCGCTAAGACGATCCGGACTTCGCGACTAATTAGGGCTCAGGTTATGTGTAGTATATTCTATCTCCGCAGGGGTAATTGGTGCTTCTATAAGCGACTTCGTTTCAGCTGATAGTTGAGGTATACGTGAACGGTACTTTTCTCTGTACCCTTCGATCCCGGCCACCTTGTATGCAAAGAGCTGCTCGTAATGTCGGTGAAAAGTCCATGCGATGCTCTCCCGGTGACTCAATTCCCTGGCCATTCTATTCAATCACTTCTATTTCGTTGCGCCGGGCATGCGTCTTCTCGATACCTAGCGCCAGTTTCGTGGGCGTTTCCCCCACGGCCCATGCTTCTGCTCTGGCTCAAACTATAGCGTCCCGCGATATTGCGAATTGCTCTACCTGTTGTTTTATCTTGAGTAGATCTGTCACAGACCCCGTGAAAGAGGCGCAGACGCCGGACCAAATTCCAAAGCCGACTTATCAGCTTCCGAAAATAATCCCACGAAAGCACGGACAATTAAGAGTGGGCCCTCTGGTGCGCCAGCGAACGCCGGTTGCTGTCCAAAGACCGAGTCAGAGCCCAGAGTTGTCAAAACACAACAAAATATGTTCTTCACACAAGGCAGTTACACACACACTTGCACACTTAGGCTAGGCACAACACAATTCAGATGGGTATTATCAAACACAAGAAAATAATTCACGACAAGCACTAGGAGTCCAACACGTAAAGTACAAAAGGAATAGGAACAATAAGTGTCCAATCGTATTCACCGTGCTGGATGGTCTTGGAGTCAGACGATCTCGGCGTAGCTCGGGCAAATCTCGAAGAAATAACTTCTTCAGGAAATGCAGACGCTCGAAGAACTCGTCGACTAACTTGCCGGGGAATCCCCTTCTTCCGCAGACGCTCGATCTTCACGTTATATAACTTCACCAGTGCGGGCTATACTCCTTGAACTCCACTGAACGATTCTCGCACGGTGGTTATATAGCTTCCACAGGCGTTCTCGAACATTCTTATCAGTGTCGTGATCTCGTAGCATGGCCAAAGCTTGGGAATCTTCTCGTCTTTTCTCGTTCCTTCGGCCGCCGCCGTCGGAGAGTTGTCAAGGGGGAGTGATGACTCATGCTATTGGCCCACGCTCACGTTGTAGTTTTGTCTCTTTCGACTCGCCGGGTGAGAAGATGTCTTGGCGCGCGCGCGTGCTCTCTCCTCTCTCTCTCTCTCGTTACCGTCGCTTCGTCGAGGCTCTTCTAGACGTCTCGGCGGCGTTGTTCACGTTGCTGTTTGAGGCGTATGTGCTCTCCGCCTCTGTTGAAGTTGCCGCGGGGCCGGCGTGTTCTTTCGCTGGCTTGCGTGACACTCGGCGCGCGCTTGGATGACGCGCTCTTTTGTGACAAGAACATATATAAACACACCTGGCTCCTCGCTTTTCATCGCAGTTATTTTCTGCAACATTGCTTACAGCGCTCTCTCTTTCATCTTTCCTCAGTATTTTAACACGCTACTTTATTCGATCGCCTGAAGTTTAAAGCTTTGTTTTAGTAGTTACCAGTCTACACCTATGTTTTTCTTACCGTCAAGTTTAACATCTTTTGTTGCTTCAGTCACAAAACTGATAAAGAATGCTACAGAAAGAAGTGCCCTTAAATCCATTAAGTATTAGGTTTTTATCTTTAGCAAATGAAGATGGACTTCCTTTAGACCTAATTATGTTAATGGGCCTCCACTGTTTATGGCGGGCTCGTATGGCCGGGTTTTTTTTTTCTTTCTTTTTTTCAGACTGACAGACGACTACTTTTCCCGGACACAGGTGTGTCCAAGTTTAAAAATGTAATTAAAGGTCAATAATGCCCCCCAGATTGGCCGACGAGGATTGAGCCCCTCGAAACATTAAAAGAATTTTAAACATGACATGGCCAGCCAAAATGTGGCTGACCGCACAATAAATACGCATGCAAGCTTGAAAGTGTGTTATATGTATATAATTATGCAGTGCTTTCATAGGAAAAGAAATTATACCCTTTGTGTTTGCTACGTGAAGGTTCCGACAATGAAGAAAAAAGAAGAAAAGAAGGCTCTTTGGTATAGGGGTATGATTCTCGCTTTGGGTACGAGAGGTCGCTATTTTTTATTATTGTTTTTGCTGTAAGTCGGCATGTGCATAAATCTTCCGAAAGGACAAAAACGATGATTAGTCTTTGTTTAATTTGTACCTTTTCTCTTCTATAAGCAGAGACGTCACCAAAGAGGCCCACTTCTTTGTCTTCGTTTTTCAGTCAGCCAAGATGTTGCGATAGTGTAAGCGTTCCTCCATTCAAGTGATATCGGCATGTTGGTCTAGGGCTATGACTCTCGTTTTGTGTGCGAGAGCTGGGCCCCGGGTCCAAATCCTGGACGAGCCCGTTATTTTTTTCTCTGCCGGTTGGCATATGAATAAATATTGATATCGTACAAAAAATATCCTTTTTCTTCTGCGTTTCATTTTGTTACTTGATTGTTCTCAGCACAGACGTGACTGAAGATGCCCACTCTGTCTTCGTTTTTTGCAGTCAGCCAAGATGTTGCGATAGTGTAAACGTGCCGCAATTGTGAAGTGACCTCGACTCGTTTTTCTGTGGTGCGGCGAACAGCCGACGAAGCGCTGACTCGGGGACGAAAGCATTTACGACTCGCGGAACGAGAAAACAGCCATAACATACTGCAGTGTTGTTGTACGAGACAAAGAAACAATACGACGAGCTATTTATCAGCAATACTGCGAACTCCTAGGGCATGAGCGTATTCGGCAGCAAAGATTTGATCATGAATCCCTGCTACTCTTGCCAAGCCTTGACAGCGAAGTACCGGAAAGGCTCGAGGAACCAATCAGTGTAGAAGAAATAAACTCCAGATACCCCGAGGTACAGCGTTCCAAGCAGTCTCTGATTCTCATCCCTTTAATTTGCTTAGTGTACTTCGCTTAGTCATCCCTCTTAATTCCAAAGGTGAAAGGTTCGACTCCCACTGACGGTCGTGGGTTTGAGTGCCTAAAGAAACTCTATCTTAATCAACTGCGCCTTAATTTGCTTCGCCTTCATTAACACCAAAGGTCGAGGGTTCGTAGTCCTTTTGCACATTCAGTGTCGTCGACGCGTTTTCGCTCAAGGTGGACTGACATAATAAAATCTCGTGGCTTATTCTGCAAACGCTTCGTAGATGTACGTCAAAAACAGGCCAAATTCAAGACCGCTGGTTAGGTGGTTTATCAATGGTGTAAGCTGCCACCTTCGCTAAGTACATGTAAAATGCGCTAACCGTCGCGGAAACTATATTTAGTGAATGCAAAGCAGTTCCTGTGAGTCACAGATACTGATAAGCTCCTCTCCGTCGTACACGCATGCAGGTCGACGATGTCTCCGTTCACGCCGACTTAGGTTGATATGCGTTTCGTTTTTTTTTTTTCATGTTTTTTTTCATGACGAGGTCTTCTTACGTGACTTAACACGGGTTTGGCGTATCTGGGATCTTAGTGTCTTGTAAACGCTTCCAGAAAAAGAACGCCCCTTTCGCACCTTAAGAGCGTCGTAGCGAGTCGAAAACAATATCAAAATGTAGGTATTAACGAGACAAACGAGAGTTTGTTGCAGAGTAGGTAAAATTAGCGGTACGGGCATAATTATCCCCAATATTGTCGAAAGTTAACCACATTGTACGATGTCCCTGTAAGGAGGGCACCGCCGTTCATAGAAACAAATGAAGGCAAAGCCGCCCTACGGCACACTATTCAAGAATTTATCATCGAGTTCGCTTGGAATAAGCAAGGGTCGCACGTGGAAATCGTGTCTGGAAGGTAGGTTCGCCGGTGACCACAAGAAGGGAGAATTTGTCGCAGAGTAGGTGAAATTAGCGCTACAGGCCTAACTAGCACTAATATTAACCACACTGTATCATCGACTATACAACCTCCGAGATCGGCCCACCTGTAGTCTAGGTAAAAAAAAAAAAAAAGAAAAGAAAGCTCGTTCACGCTGACAGTACTGCAACAGACCAACAGACTATCGGTCGGTCGAATGGGACAAATAAAAATTTTGGCCGCAATTCTGAACAGTTATGTAAGATGTGTTTGCTTTTACAGCCATTTTATGCTGCTAGTAACTTGTTACCTGGCGGTATATCAAGCAACAGCGATCGGAGCGTCTCCCTAAACTGTATTTCTTCCTTGCTTGATCCCGCACCTTGAACTTATCCCTCCGTTGTTGGGTTCCCGCGCGCCAAAAAGATGCCGAACGATGACAATGAGCAGATTGTGGACCACTTGTACTCGATCGTATACCATGGGAACAACGAGATGACGCATCCACTCCGCGCGCACCTCAACAACAACAAAATTATACAGATCCAACGCACTTGTTTCAATCTATTTGAAGCAAAGCTTTCGCGAAGCGGCTATTGGAATGCTACAAATCTGCCCATTTAATTCTTGTGTCTTTAGCATAAAGAATGCTTAAAGAATGCACTATCGCTAACGCGTGCTACGCAACGTGACACACCCGACTTTCATCTCAAAGAGCGAGTTTGCGTTGGCACGATAGAAGCGTACGTGGGATTGTGGACTACGTCTCTAGAAAATCGGGCTACTACTGCCGGGGGGATCGAAGTTCGATCCCCTTAATCAGGCACAAGATCCATTTTTTTTGTTGTTGTTGTAAGTAGGCGCTATTGATCAAGACCGCAGTAAGACTTAGTAGCCACTGTCAAGAAATTTCTAGAACTTCGCTTTTCGATTTCAAGGAGGCCAGCCTTTCTCAGTGCGCGGAAATGAGATAAAATGGCGAAGAGATACCGGGAGCCTACACTACTTTCGGCAAAGAATAGCGAAGAACCCATGCTGACTTAACGATGAAAGCAAGTGGGATACCTTTATTTCATTTAGACTTCGCGTTTAGCCATCTGGCCCAACATTGTCTCCCACTTTCCTTCTCGCAGTCGGTCTACATCCCTGAAAGTAAGACAAGTATACCCACACTGTACAATGTAACATCTGACAGACACTCGGGCGCCGGAAGACTGTTAAACAAAGGACAAAAGGTGGCCGTGATGTAGCTGTAGGTTGTATGTTTATCACTGGCCTCTAAGACACCATGAGCAATTTTTTGCTTTCTTTCTTTTTACTGAAAGAAAGCAATTACTGTTAGGTCTTTTACTATCAATGTTTATATTTTTTTGAGCTCTTGGGAGTTCGTGTTTCCTTTTTTATTCAAGACGAAGAGCGACTATTATCGTCCTTTTGGGGCATTTACAAGTACGACCTGTTTTTTAGGTATCACGAGGCCTTTATGTCTTCAGCTATTGATCCCGCTAACCATTGTGTGGGTTACACCTAACCGCAGATACTTCAACTATCTAGCTGATTGGCTTCGGTGGGTTACCCTGA
Organism: Dermacentor silvarum; assembly: GCF_013339745.2. NCBI lineage: Eukaryota > Metazoa > Arthropoda > Arachnida > Ixodida > Ixodidae > Dermacentor > Dermacentor silvarum. The sequence goes on from NC_051154.1 coordinate 252,815,235, forward strand.
AAGCACGCCGACCACGACCAAGAATGAACGAGTTTTAATCATAGTAAGGTCTCTTAATTAGTCACTGGTTTAAGAACAACATCTTGAGGCTTGATCTCGCACAACGCACAGCTCAACATTTTGTCGCACGCAGGGAATCTGCCAACATACGTAGCGTCCGAAAAAAGATAATAACGCAAAAAAGTGTACCTAAAAGTATTTAGCCTTAAACAACAGTAAAAAAATGTATTGCTTGTATTCTATCTTTCCAGATTAACTATGGAAAATTCAAGTATAGCTGTGATGCTCATATTCGGCAAGTGTACGAGCATGCTTTCGTGTACTTGTCTTTTCTTCATCCTGCAAGTATTAGATGTGGCTGGCTATGGTGGTTATGTTGTGTTTCGACGATTCACGGGACACACCTGCACTCCAAAGGCCTTTGAACTTGGTCATAACTTCCTGAAAGCCGTTCACGCGGGGTGATACATGACAAAGGAGTATCTCCTTTTTGTTAAAGATTGGGGCAGTGGCACATGCCTTATTAAGTGTAGTGCTCGCAAAATCAATTTCATTCTTGGCGGTGACGGAATTCATCTAGCAGTGAACGTATAATGCAGCAATACTCACAAACTATCGTAACCAATGCCATAATTATGACCGCCACCGTCGCGTCATATTGGCCGCTGGTACTCTTCGTCACTCTGTGGCTTCGTTCATGTCCTGCTTACAGGGAGGCATGATTCGCATGGTTCTGGTTTTGGCAGGATTTCGAAGTACAGTATATACCCTTCTAGCTCGACGTGTTATTGTCCGTTAAGGCCAGCGTATCCTAACAACTTGCGCGAAACTGCACAGCGCGTAGGATATGGCAAATTCGCACATGGCTCATTCCGGTAACGAAACGCAGAACTTGCTGAAAAAATGCTGACCTCGCTCTGCTACCGATTTGACTGCGCCTTTGTAGCCAAGCGCAATTGAATACGCGCTTATAGAAGTGCGAAATCGACGGCTGCTCTGCAGTGCCTGAACGAGCTAAATGGGATCGGACCGATTCGTAAGCGACGCTGACCGAAAAACTGTCTAAGGCTGTGACAAGACTAAACATTTATTCACCCTTTTTTTTCTTTTTACTTTGCATTAACCAAGTACAATGTTCCTTTTAACGTTTTGTGAGAGACCAGAAGATACAGAAAAAGGAAAGGCAGGGAGGTTAGCCAGAAGCAAATCTCGGGTTTGCCATACCCTGCACGTGGGTTGGGGAAAAGGGGTTTAGAAAGAAGGGAGGAAGTAGAGAGAAAGAGAAAAACAATCGGGAAGTATTATAGGCGTTCACCGAGTTCGGTAGATCGTAAAAAGTACAACAATGCTTTAACAGCTCTTCTCATATGACGTATGGTCACATCTATGTTGGAGGATGGCCTCTTTCGGCAGAGGTCGGTTTGTCAGTTTCAGATTAAATAAGTACCGCCGCGTGTTTTGCAGCGTCGCCTGCTTTTATGAAAACGTATAAAGAAGACTGCGCCATGCCGTGTATTTGCGGCGAAACTACTTTTCACAAAGCGTCCTTCAGCGTAAGGGAAACAAAAGGTTTCTTTACCAAGCAAGCGATAAAAGAAAAATGGATCAAGAATAAAAAGAAGCTTAAGGACAGCGAGCCAGCCATTTTCATGCAGGAAAACCTAACACGTCGCAATAGAGAACTGCCCCCAGGCAACGAAACAACGCGCCAAAGATAAAGGCTGCAAGTTTACTTCGTATGTCAACGGAACAGTTTTAGTTCGGAAAAGTGAGGGAATGAGTGTCATCCATGTGAAGGGAAAGAGCGACTTGGATCAGTTGTTCAGAGTATATTTTATGTTTCTCTTGAAAAGTAAACAAAATGCGCCAGATGTTTTATTATCCGCCGAATGACCTGAACCACACTACTTCGTGTATCGCGCCGACATTGCTTAACGCTATTCACCTATAACTGCACGCTCTGTAAAGAACAAGACAACGTGCTTAAAAGAATTCTTCGCTGAATTGTCATTTACTTCTTTTTTATCATGCTTAGTGAAACTTGGAGCACCAATGATTCCGACATTTTTACAATGACCAACTATAAAGCTTATTACTTGCACCGCTCCAGCCTCCGCGGTGATAGAGTTGCTTTACTTATGTCTAATGACATTGAATGCGGCAAGTTGGGCTCGTACTAATTACTGGTGATCTTGAAATCATATAAATCTGCACTGGAAGATTCATGTTCTCGGTTTGCTATCGTCCTCCCAAGGGAAATATGGTTAGGTTCTTGGAAGTTTATAATGATTTTTTTTCGTTTATAACAGACAGCAAATACACACTAACAGATGAAGGGGATTTTAATATTGATTTGTTGAAGGATAATTTTTTTTACTTGAGACTTCAGCACGATTTTGGCTTCGAACGGATTTTTTTAACTTTGTTAAAATACCAACGAAGATCACACCAGAAAGTGCGTCTCTTCACGATCTGCTGATTACGAACTCGATCCTCCCAACCAATAGCTGAAACAGGCGTAATAACATGCGCAATCAGGGACCCCCTTCCAGTGTTCATAAGCATAAAAAAGACTGGAGCGGTAAAGTACCGACAGGCAAAAGCTAAATACCAGTGTATAAGTAATGATGACCGAAATTCATTCAAAAACTGCCTGGCACAAGTTCAGTGGGATAACAGTGGCATTGTGAGTGACGCAAATGAGGCTTACAATGAGTTTCTCCAAGTTTTCAAACAGATCTACCATTCCTGCTTCCAATTAAAAGTCCGTGGATCAAAGCGTAAGACTCGCAAGTCTTAGGTAACTTCCGAGTTACGCCAAGAAATTACAATGACAAAAAAAAAACAAACAAGCTCTACAAAATCTTTTTAAATACAGGTTCAACCGATGACCTGGAATAGGTTACGAATAGGAATAGGACAGTAATAGGTTAACAGAAAAGCTACTCCAGGCACATGCGGCCTACTACTCTACATTACTTGAAGTTAAACATGGTCGACACGATTTGCTGTGGTCAAGATTAAATTTCTTACTGAGACGTGAACAACGACAAGCTTCCCCACGTGTGCTGAAGCTAGATAATAAAGACATATCTGGAGTAGAGCTCGAAGATGCCTTTAACAACTTTTTTTACAACCCTCGCCCATAACAACCCGTCACATGATTCTAATAAATACTATAATTCTTATAATTATGACGCAATATTTCTGAATCCGGTTACAACAGAAGTTATATCAGTACTTATCCAAAACCTTAGTAACAGCCATAGCTATGACATTGACGGTATTCAAGTAAGGCCTGTGAAGCATGTTCTAGGAGTCATCGTGCCTGTTCTTGAAGATATATTTAATTTATGCTTAGCTACTTGTACATTTTCTAATAAAATGCAAATAACCAAAGTAACGGTTCTGTAAAAGAAAGGAGACCGCAATGATTTAAGAAATAATAGACCACTATCTATAGTTCCAATCTTCTCGAAAGCTTTTCAGAAAGTTCTGTATACTAGGTTGTCTGATTTTATTGATAAGCATGATCTTCTATCACCAAATCAATTTGGGTTTTGTAAAAATAAATCTGCTGAGTTAGCGCTACTCGAACAAAGGGAATATGTACTAACACAGTTTGAAAGGAAAGCATTCGTTATTGGTGTCTTCGTGGACTTCTCGAAGGCATTCGACTTAGTGAACCACACTATACTCCTAAAAACCTTAGAGTGTCAGTTCTCGCGGGGAGGCCCAAATGCTTCCTAAATCGCATCTGTCGCACATATAACAGCCTGCTTGCATAAACAGTATGAAGTCTCAACCAAAATATGTTATTTCTGGCGTCCCACAGGGCAGTATATTGGGGCCATTACTATATAATTTATACATTACTATATAATCTATACAGTTTAAAACCGCTACCACGCAAAGTCAAACTTCTCTTATATAATGCTCTTTTTCTGAGTCACCTACACTACTGCTGTCTGGTGTGGAGTACAACGTCTGCTACCAACATAAACCGATTGTTCCTGCTGCAAAAAAAGGTAATTCGTACTATTTTAAATTCTCCAGCAGATTATCATACTGCACCTCTCTTCAAACAACTTAAATTACTCACGCTGCACTCTCTGTTAGACTTTAGACTGTCCTTAGCCTATCGAAAAGACGTGAAACAAAATCAGTCATACATTACGTCTTTAACGCAGTTAATTAGAAATAGAACAGAATACAGCACACGGTCACCTGAACACTGGCATGTACCTCGTCCTCGCACTAATTATGCTTTTCAAATGTTACATCATCGCTTACCACGCTTGTTAAACACACTCATGCGCAATAACATTGATGTCATTTCTTGTCCTGTTTCGCGTTTGTATGAGTTTTTCAGTGATATTTGTTCATGATCAATTTTTTTTCACCGTTTTTGTTTGCTCATGTATAAAACTGCTTTTTTCTGTTCGTAGTGTTTTTTATATTGATTTTTTATGGCATAAGTTTAAGCCAACATTGCATTGTATTCAAATGTATTTTTGTTGTCGGTCCTGAATTAGCGCCTGTGCCTGCCGCTGCTGCCCTAAGACTGGGTTTTAAGGCCCGTCAAGTTGCTGTGCGCAACTTTTTCCTTAAATCCCCCATAAATTGTACATTTATGGAAATAAAGGCAAATAATATGTACACCCGTGAGCAAAAGTATACGGACCAGGGGTTGCGCGAGAAAGCCGATTTTTTTCCTCTGCCTATGAACGCAACTTGAAATTGAGGACTGCAGTCTAAACTTGGCATTGCCAACTTTTCAGTGTACTCATCAATTCCTGATTATGCTTGTTAATTACGAAGAAATTCACTTTTTTCGGCGACCCTGTGGTCCGTAAACTTTTGCTCACGGGTGTACCTTAATGATATTTTGAACATTAACTTCACTGCTAAATTTATTATCTACGCTGATGATACTAGCGTCTTTTTTGTTGGAAATGATCTTGATCGCCTTGCTCGGGAATGCAATGACACCATGAGTGAGTTACAAAAATGGCCCGAAACCAAGTGCATGCGTATAAATGAAAAGAAAACACAAGCTGTCATATTGCGCTTTAAATATAAACCAGTGCCCTCCTCCCTCGAGTCTAAGCTAAACTCACGACGTACCGATGTGGTTGAGCAATTTAAATGTCTCGGAGTAGTTTTTTACTCCTGTATGTCTTGGGCACATCACATGGACCATATCGCAGCGAAATTGGCTCAAATAACTGAGGTCGTAGGTCGGCTCAGGTGCGCTCTTCCAAGGCCCGTAAAATTACTCCTATATAATTCACTTTTCTACTCCTATTTAAACTCTTGTCATTTAGTGTGGGGGGACAACCACAGTTAGCTGTCTTCAGCGTATCTACATTTTGCAGAAGAAGTTCCTTCGTCATGTTCCCTGTGGCCACTCGCGCACGGCGGTTAGCTTCCCTTGTGTTGCGCGTGCTCTTCGCGTTCGTTGCAATTATTTGACGATATCTACGCGCAATTTTGCTTTTTTTGCCCACGAAACTGTGTGCTGACAGGATTAAAAAAATTAAATGATGGGGTTTTACGTGCCAAAACCAGTTCTGATTATGAGGCACGCCGTAGTGGGGGACTCCGGAAATTTTGACCACCTGGGGTTCTTTAACGTGCACCTAAATCTAAGTACACGGGTGTTTTCGCATTTCGCCCCCATCGGAATGCGGCCACCGTGGCCGGGATTCGATCCCGCGACCTCGTGCTCAGCAGCCATACACCGTAGCCACTGAGCCACCACGGCGGGTGCCGACAGGATTAAGCTGGTGTAAAAATAACTGCGATGTGAAAATAAGGTTTAGTTAGTGCTCTAGAGAAAAATGTAACGTAACTTGTCTGTGTCAATCTTGCGTAGTACACACAAGAAACCAAACGATGCACGAAATACATTTACTTAGTAATGTCTAGTACAGTAAATCATGAAAGAGCACCCGCCGTGGTTGCTCAGTGGCTGTGGTGTTGGGCTCGAATCGAATCAAATCGAAGGTAGCGGGATCGAATCCCGGCCACGGCGGCCGCATTTCGATGGGGGCGAAATGCGAAAACACCCGTGTACTTAGAGTTAGGTGCACGTTAAAGAACCCCAGGTGGTCCAAATTTCCGGAGTCCCCCACTACGGCGTGCCTCATAATCAAAACTGGTTTTGGCACGTAAAACCCCATAATCTAATCTAAATCATGAAAGAGACATGTACATAAAAAATGATATGTACTGTGTGGCGCCTGAAGGTTATGTTGAAAGACGAGATAAAAAAAATTCGCAAGGTAGGCTCGACACACACAATTCGGGATTGGGAGAGTTTTTTTAATTTGTTCATTACATGGGGGGGGGGGGGGGATTTCAAGTCAGTACATCAACTTTATTACACACAATATAAATCGAATACAAACAAGAAAACGCAACCGCGGGTAATATTAATCAAGATATCCACCCAGAACACATCAGCTACCATCGAATACGTCGCATCAGCCAAACACATCGATGGCGAGTACAGAACATTTTATAAATAACCATTAGAACCCTGATAACTACATTGAAAAAATAAACAACACTGCATACATATCGCGTACAAAAACCGTAAATGAAACTAAGACAGTCAAATACAGATTAGCAAATGTTTTTCCCTTCGAAAATATAGTCCATGATGATGTAGGGCTGTTGACTTTAACAGACGGCGCCCATCCTGTCGATTTCCCTCGTACTGGTCTTCTTCAAAGTGTTTCTAAGTACAAGTAAAACAACAAAAGTGATTATTG
>NC_051154.1:252822113-252898008 GCF_013339745.2 Dermacentor silvarum
TGCTTCTGCTCTGGCTCAAACTATAGCGTCCCGCGATATTGCGAATTGCTCTACCTGTTGTTTTATCTTGAGTAGATCTGTCACAGACCCCGTGAAAGAGGCGCAGACGCCGGACCAAATTCCAAAGCCGACTTATCAGCTTCCGAAAATAATCCCACGAAAGCACGGACAATTAAGAGTGGGCCCTCTGGTGCGCCAGCGAACGCCGGTTGCTGTCCAAAGACCGAGTCAGAGCCCAGAGTTGTCAAAACACAACAAAATATGTTCTTCACACAAGGCAGTTACACACACACTTGCACACTTAGGCTAGGCACAACACAATTCAGATGGGTATTATCAAACACAAGAAAATAATTCACGACAAGCACTAAGAGTCCAACACGTAAAGTACAAAAGGAATAGGAACAATAAGTGTCCAATCGTATTCACCGTGCTGGATGGTCCTGGAGTCAGACGATCTCGGCGTAGCTCGGGCAAATCTCGAAGAAATAACTTCTTCCGGAAATGCAGACGCTCGATGAACTCGTCGACTAACTTGCCGGGGAATCCCCTTCTTCCGCAGACGCTTCACCAGTGCGGACTGTACTCCTTGAACTCCACTGAATGATTCTCGCACGGTGGTTATATAGCTTCCACAGGCGTTCTCGAACATTCTTATCAGTGTCGTGATCTCGTAGCATGGCCAAAGCTTGGGAATCTTCTCGTCTTTTCTCGTTCCTTCGGCCGCCGCCGTCGGAGAGTTGTCAAGGGGGAGTGATGACTCATGCTGTTGGCGCACGCTCACGTTGTAGTTATCTCTTTCGACTCGCCGGGTGAGAAGATGTCCTGGCGCGCGCGCGTGCTCTCTCCTCTCTCTCTCTCTCGTTACCGTCGCTTCGTCGAGGCTCTTCTAGACGTCTCGGCGGCGTTGTTCACGTTGCTGTTTGAGGTGTATGTGCTCTCCGCCTCTGTTGAAGTTGCCGCGGAGCCGGCGTGTTCTTTCGCTGACTTGCGTGACACTCGGCGCGCGCTTGGATGACGCGCTTTTTTGTGACAAGAACATATATAAACACACCTGGCTCCTCGCTTTTCATCGCAGTTATTTTCTGCAACATTGCTTACAGCGCTCTCTCTTTCATCTTTCCTCAGTATTTTAACACGCTACTTTATTCGATTGCCTGAAGTTTAAAGCTTTGTTTTAGTAGTTACCAGTCTACACCTATGTTTTTCTTACCGTCAAGTTTAATATCTTTTGTTGCTTCAGTCACAAAACTGATAAAGAATGCTACAGAAAGAAGTGCCCTTAAATCCATTAAGTATTAGGTTTTTATCTTTAGCAAATGAAGATGGACTTCCTTTAGACCTAATTATGTTAATGGGCCTCCACTGTTTATGGCGGGATCGTATGGCCGGGTTTTTTTTTCTTTCTTTTTTTGAGACTGACAGACGACTACTTTTCCCGGACACAGGTGTGTCCAAGTTTATAAATGTAATTAAAGGTCAATAATGCCCCCCAGATTGGCCGACGGGGATTGAGCCCCTCGAAACATTAAAAGAATTTTAAACATGACATGGCCAGCCAAAATGTGGCTGACCGCACAATAAATACGCATGCAAGCTTGAAAGTGTGTTATATGTATATAATTATGCAGTGCTTTCATAGGAAAAGAAATTATACCCTTTGTGTTTGCTAGGTGAAGGTTCCGACAATGAAGAAAAAAGAAGAAAAGAAGGCTCTTTGGTCTAGGGGTATGATTCTCGCTTTGGGTACGAGAGGTCGCTATTTTTTATTATTGTTTTTGCTGTAAGTCGGCATGTGAATAAATCTTCCGAAAGGACAAAAACGATGATTAGTCTTTGTTTAATTTGTACCTTTTCTCTTCTATAAGCATAGACGTCACCAAAGAGGCCCACTTCTTTGTCTTCGTTTTTCAGTCAGCCAAGATGTTGCGATAGTGTAAGCGTTCCTCCATTCAAGTGATATCGACATGTTGGTCTAGGGCTATGACTCTCGTTTTGTGTGCGAGAGCTGGGCCCCGGGTCCAAATCCCGGACGAGCCCGTTATTTTTTTCTCTGCCGGTTGGCATATGAATAAATATTGATATCGTACCAAAAATATCCTTTTTCTTCTGCGTTTCATTTTGTTACTTGATTGTTCTCAGCACAGACGTGACTGAAGATGCCCACTCTGTCTTCGTTTTTTGCAGTCAGCCAAGATGTTGCGATAATGTAGACGTGCCGCAATTGTTAAGTGACATTGACTCGTTTTTCTGTGGTGCGGCGAACAGCCGACGAAGCGCTGACTCGGGGACCAAAGCATTTACGACTCGCGGAACGAGAAAACAGCCGTAACATACGGCAGTGTTGTTGTACGAGACAAAGAAACAATACGACGAGCTATTTATGAGCAATCCTGCGAACTGCTAGTGCATGAGCGTATTCGGCAGCAAAGATTTGACGATGAATCCCTGCTACTCTTGCCAAGCCTTGACAGCGAAGTACCGGAAAGGCTCGAGGAACCAATCAGTGTAGAAGAAATAAACTCCAGATACTCCGAGGTACAGCGTTCCAAGCAGTCTCTGATTCTCATCCCTTTAATTTGCTTAGTGTACTTCGCTTAGTCATCCCTCTTAATTCCAAAGGTGAAAGGTTCGACTCCCACCGACGGTCGTGGGTTTGAGTGCCTAAAGAAACTCTATCTTAATCAACTGCGCCTTAATTTGCTTCGCCTTCATTAACACCAAAGGTCGAGGGTTCGTAGTCTTTTTGTACATTCAGTGTCGTCGACGCGTTTTCGCTCAAGGTGGACTGACATAATAAAATCTCGTGGCTTATTATGCAAACGCTTCGTAGATGTACGTCAAAAACAGGCCAAATTTCAAGACCGCTGGTTAGGTGGTTTATCAATGGTGTAAGCTGCCACCTTCGCTAAGTACATGTAAAATGCGCTAACCATCGCGGAAACTATATTTAGTGAATGCAAAGCAGTTCCTGTGAGTCACAGATACTGATAAGCTCCTCTCCGTCGTGACATTACGCACATGAACTGGCTTGTGCTTGTATAGAGGTTCTCCTAAATGGAAAGCAGCGCATTTGGCACTGCATTATTAGGTTGTCCGAAACTTATACCGTAGTTCCCTTTCCTCCATCGGGTCACTAGTAACTGATGGACAAGCCGTTAGACCTCTTTTAGAATCCGGTTCCGCATTGGGACGCCGAGTGGTAGAACCATTTGCAGCGCATCCAAATAGGCATTTTAATGTTTACTTGCACATGTATCGAACAACTTTCGATTTCGCCCTCTGAGTTATTCTGCTATATTTAGCGGTTAACGAAATCAATACACCTTGCTATAGCCTGCAAATACAGAGGACCTGGCCACAAGCTGGTGGCAACTTGCGGCCTGCTTATTATATATGAACGCATCAAGAACATGTACATATATACAGTAGACTAAGGAGACAATATGCTTGGTTTTACCTTGGCAAACTTCGATGCCAAAAACGCGCCACCAGAAGTTCTCATGGTTAACGAACACACTGCCGCCACAGCACGAACACAAGGTCCTGTACCGCTTTTGTGGTGGTGGTGTAAGTCGATGGAAGCTCCACGACAACGTTGGTAGTGCGTGTACTATCTGCCCACTTAGGCTCCGCCAATGAGCGCAGGTATTTTAGCGCTCCAAAAATGCCACAGTAAGTTCGCGAACAGCGTCTGCGTCATCACCCTTGCCACGATTCGCACTGCTCTTATCTCTACCATTAAAGAAACTAGAATCATCTTCAATTATCTCCCGTTGGCTTACGAAATCCTCCCTATGACTTCTATGACTCCTGGCCAGCTCCAGACATAATTAGGCACCTCGAGACATCATGCTTTCTGAAGTACAAGTTGACTCTCAAAAGCACAGTGCACTAAATATATCCGCCTTACCACTTTCCGAGTGAGCCTCAGGATGATGAGCTCATGCGAAAAGAAACTCTCCGCAGCACCACAGAAATATAATTCCGCCATGAGACGGTTGTGTTGCGGAGGGTAAGCGCAGGGGCCGCGGTTACCACTGCGGTGATGTGTGCTATGCGCTTGGGTACAACACTTTCGTTTGACAGTTGATCAAACTGGGACGGAATTAGAGTGCACTAGAATAAGGTTCTAGTACACAGTAGCCATAGGACTCCCAACCTCAAGTTTGCCGGCAGACACCAACGCCACTCTTTCCTTGGCGGAGAGAGGCGTCACCATGCATTAGGTCGCCGGTCCCATGAGGCGCTTGCAATGCCCGCGATTTTTGCAAAATTGCCCGCTCGCGTCGCCGTTGTTTCGAGATGGTTCTGTGGTCGGGTAGCCAAGGTGCCCGGTACTGTTGCGCGGTGAACTGCCACAACAGGTGACAAAATGACCCGTTGCCCGAGGCCGCCTGTCAAGTTCTACAGTTTCCCGCGTATACGGTATGAAAACGAATGCAGGCGGGCATGGATAACCACTGTCCTCATAATCAAGTAAGTGGGAATGCGAAGGTTTGCCCTTTTACTTAAGGCTTGATATTATTCGCAGCAGCGTTGTTGCTTCGCCTTGTAGTTCAGTCGTGACAGTTTGCTCGTGATGATGAGAATATCGCTGCAGCTCTATTTCGACGTGCGTTGAGTGACGCATTGAGCGTCGGCTGATTTGCGTGTGCGACGCACATTGTCCTTTGCCGTGTTTGTTTCATAGCGCGCGCTTGATCGCTAACATTTCTGTGGCAAAATGTCGCATCCCGTTGAGCACTTTAACATAGGCGTATGCATGGTTAGGCAGCTCATTTCAAGAGAGAACGCGGACCGCACTGCGTGGCATCTTGACTCCCCTAATTGTGTTGCAAGAGGAAGGCCACATCGGTTTTAATCGCTTTGTCTCTTCTTGGTCGTTCTTTAATACCGGTGTAATACCGTCGTGTCAACATACTACGGTCAAAGATACGACTGCGTTGTGGGAAACAAAGTGTAATTGCAAAAAAAAGAAAGAAAGAAGTATGGAGGAAATTATTTCATGATGACAGTCGACGGCATAATGCGATTAGCATTCGAGCAATCCAGCGACCACCGTACTTCAGAAGCCATGTTCTTTTAACAACTGTAGTAGTTAAATAAAGGTGGTATGACAAACCATGCATGGTCGCAACTGTCGGACGACGACGCACCGAGGGGGAATCATGACAATGGCCGCATAATCACGATTGAATAATGAGAGCATGATTACGATCATAGCGGAAGAAAAATATAGGGGGGAGCATACCGCAACACGATTGTCACCGACTGGGGTGGCCCAACACGTGGTGAAAACGTCAGAGCACGGAGGATACGTCAAAGCGCGTGGTAGGTTTTAGAACTCCCGGTTGATATATATTTTTTTTCAATACCCATTCGAAAGCATTTGAAACTCTTGAAATAAACAAAAATAAGGGGAAAAAACAAAGCAAGCAAAAATCTTTTTCCTTCCTGCATGTGAGCTGCCGCAGGCCGAGCTCGCACCGAATAAAAGGCTACCGGTAACCGAACGTCACGGAAAATCTCGATTCTCCGTGATTTCGACGCAAGAGGTCACGTGTTGGGCCACCACTGCTGGCTACACGAAGCGTTCACTTGCCAAGGCTGGCAGCGTGACGTAATGCTCCCTCCTATATTTTCCTTCATCCATGATTATGATAGGATTGAATGATGTGGATGGATCGGACGAAGGCGGTATGACGTCGACAACATGACGACAATTGGAATGGGTTTTCCAATTGATGACGGTGGTAAAGCAACAGCGTAACTACGACAGCATGACGAAAACGACATTTAGAATCACGACAATCACAACGGCATAAAAACGAATGCTTGGCGACGATGGCATGACATCGGTGTGAGATCAATGGAATGACAACGAGTGTATGACAACGATGGCATGAAGAGAGTTAATGATGAAGCTGGATTGATGACGATGGAACGATCTCGACGGCATGATGACGACGGTAGGACAAGGAATGCACGACAACAGCAGAATAATCACAATCTTATGGCCACTGATCAATACGATAGAATGACGAAGAACGATTGACGGCCGTGGTATGACGAAGGAGATACCACGTTACTGTGGCAATGGTATTACGTCACTGTAGCGATGACAATGGTAAAACGACCACGTGGTAACGCCGGTATGACGACGATGGCCTGACGAGAGTCGGATAACAAAGCTGCAGAATGACAACGCAACGACCACGACGCCATCACGATCCCGAGCACATAGCTAGTGGTGCAAGCTATTGGACAACTTGGGTCACCGGGTGGGCGAATAGGCTAGATAGATAGATAGATAGATAGATAGATAGATAGATAGATAGATAGATAGATAGATGGGCTCGTGAATAAGTTCGCTCTAACACTCGTTTGTATCAGTGTAAGGGCTTGAGTTAACGACACAAGAATGGGGTGAGGGGGAGAGTTAAAGACGCAAGCATGGGAATTTTCTTTGTGTTTACAATAGAGGTTGCGTAAACACCTACTTACTATTGTCCGAAATTGCAACATGCCTAATAAAAGGTTCATTACTGGGTTTTGTTAATAAGAAACTATTCACTGACTTCTCTTCACGTTCGCCCCTTCAAGGAACTCAACGGAAGTCGTTTAATCCAGATACCTGTCACAGCGATGGAGAAATCCTTGTTGTCTTAACAACAACAGCAACAACAATAAGCAAAATAAACAAGCAATAAAAACAAACAAAAGAAACTACCAAAAAGCAAACCGAAGGATAGGAAAAATGAGAAAGTAGGCTTTGTAGATCTTGTAGTAGGACAAAAAAAATCACTGTTTATGCAAGTCGATGAATATGTTTAACATCTCAATGACCATCAGCGTTTGTAATTCATTTATTTGTGCAAAAATATATTCTCCTGCAATCGAAAGATGTATCTTCCGATATGTAGCGGTAGACATTGAAGACGTTGCATTCCAACTGCGTGATCTTGGCCTAACTATATGCCTACGCGCTGGGTCCTCCGCGCACGCCCGACGCCTCCAACAATCCACGCAGTAGGGGCTACTCCCGCACAAGACAATCAGGGGGGGGGGGGGGAGGCGAACAGCGGGTCATCCAGCAGGGGCTGGCTCGGGTCACCGTGACACATTGACCTTTCGGCATTCCGTCGTGACGGCGGGAGCACGGTGGTGTGCGGCGTCGGCTTCGGTGCAGACCATCATGAGCCTTGAATGAAACTATGCCGGTTTTACTGTGCAAACAGAAAAACAATGGAATTGTCTTTTAATATTGGTGCTTCGCATAGATGCTGAAATGTGCATTCAAACAGTGTATGGGAATGCAAGGAAGTTCCTTTGCTCACATGACTAAAAAATTTCCGCCAAATGAAGGCCTGGTTGCGACAGAAACGTTGTCATAGTAGTGCCAAGTCGTTATTCTCATTATTTGTACTTGCCACTTTAGCGAACTGCGTAAATATGCGGAGAATGTTATCCACGGAAAAAATACAAACTTTCAAAGGGAGATGTTTGTGCACAGAATTCATTGCGTCTACAACTTGTTCTTGAGGGAAAAAAGGGAATGAGCATTTTAGGGACAACATAAGTGCTGTGAGCACACTAAACAAAGAAAAAAAGAAGAAGCAGCGGTTGTTGGCGCCGATTTATGATGCACTGATGATGTTGACGGAACCGAACCTTCGCCGGCAGATGGTTAGCTTACCCATTTCTGCCCCATTTCTGCCTTACCCATTCTTAATATCAGTGACACTCTATCAGATCTTGCCTGCGTTGCATCAAAGAGATGCTTCCGTTATATGCCTATATTATACAGGGAGCCCCAGCGAGATATTAAGTAGAAGCACGAAAGACAGTAACCCGCTGTGTTCACCCTTTCATATGTCAAAATCTACTAGGTATACTAGGTAGAGACGCTTTCCAGACTGAGAATCGAGCTTCTTCTTCGTCGTGTTCTTCTTTCACACTTCATCCGCCTCGCACGAATTGAAGCGTTTATTATCTTATTTATTGCATTGAGATATAGTATCACCTGCCCAAAGTTGAGAGCGGGGCTAAATATTACATTGGATGGAGTGCTGTAATTGTATTTCATGAGGTGTAAACGGTAAACTTTAGATGCCCGCAGCTGGAAGTTCTCAAAAGAATTTTTTTTTTTTTTTTGCAGTGCGATGTTTAGTTCGCTGCCGATTCTGCGAACAGTCCTTTGCTGCTAAATATGTCGTCATTCATGTGTTATCTTACTGTTATCTAGCTAATGAAACTTTTGAAAAGGTTAATCATTTTTTGGTAATTGTGTACGTCTCCTATCATGCACTTCAATTTGTGCCGGTCCCATATTCTTGGGAAGAGTTCATTCTCTCAATTCAGTGTTCGGTCACGCAGTTGGCACATTCATCTCTCCACATACGACACTCAATGCCTGACGTGGACTAGAAAAAATCGCAGTTTCGCCCGAAAGGCGAAGCATCGATTGCGGTTGCAAATTATTAGACAACTATGCGAAGTAAGAAAATTAGTTTTATCGGCCGTGTGAACTTGCAAACATTCGCTAATTACCAATATAACAAGCCCGGTGTCACGCGCGCACAGGCAAACATGAACACATCTCGCTCGATGACCGCGGAAGCTCGCTGTCAAAACGGTGCACTCAGGAAGCGCGGCAGCAGCAGCGAGTGAATTAACGTTCGCGCTGTGTCTCGCTTCAACGCTAACTAAACGGCGAGAACACAGTGCTAACGAAGCTACCGGCACCGGGTAGTATTTTGTCTACATCGCAGATCGCTTTCAAGATAGGGCCCGCGCGAGCGAGTGCGGCCGCGCCATGCACAGCCTCCGACGAAGTAGAACGACAACCCCCTCCCTACCCCTCCCTCCCCCGGTGAATTGCGCACGACGGAAGATGGCGCGCTTGCCTCCCCGCTTTCCTCCCTTGCGCGCACAAGATTGAGCCGCCATCGTCGGCAAACTCTCGCAAGTTTTCACTCGCACATATATCATGCGGCGCGCGGCCCCGATGTTATCGCCCTTGGCCTTTACACGCAACATCCCGGCGACGCTGACAACGATGGCAGTAGTGCGCCTGGAGTGTCCATGTAATTGCACGCAATAAATAATGCGGAAATATTCTCTAAGTAAACACCAAGGGCCAAGGCTGCAGCATTCTAAAGGCAGTGCCAAGAGCAAGTAAAATTCGCGAAACGGTAGAGGGAGAGCTCACAGCTCAGATCTGCAGATGCGGTGCAGCTACAGCTTTAAAAATGCAAGTGCTATCTTTTGAGCAAGACGATATTACTCCTGTAACTAAACTTTTTTGTCGTTGAATAAATCTTTACTGCGTGCATAGTAGAATGTCTAAATTCACATAAACGAACATAATAGCACGTCTCCGTATGTGGGAGAGGAATATTTTCTTTCCTGCGTACGAATGTATTATGTACTTTCTAAATGTATAGCTAAATGAAAACCGAGCTCATTAAGAACTTGCAGCGGCTGTCGATACCACACTTAATGCATTGCTTTGTCGAGAAATCGTTCTTTTCGTCGCAGACTTTCGCAGTAGTACTTGTCTTCCATACCTCAACATTCGAACTGCACGCTTCTGGCCTTGGCTGTCTTTCAGTGCTCGCTCTCCACCGCTGGCCCGAGGCCTACAGCGGTCCATGCAGGACGGGGGATCACTGTGGGAAGAGTGGGGGGAGCAGAAGAGGGGAGAAAAAGGGGGAGGGGGATTCACCGCGGAGGCTACAGCGGGCCGTCCAGCGGGCTTGGCATAAAGTCGGCCTGACGTCGCCTGTTGAAGTGTCGAAGATGGGTCAGGTTTCCAGCGCTAATAAAAATTGTTCTAGAACCTTGCGACTTTGTAGCACCTGCAGGTGCAGTACAATGTATTCCATAAGTAGGAAGTACACACTAACGCATGTGAATTTCTTTCCTCGCACGATTAAAACACGCACATAAAATAAAGGCGTGGCTGTGACAGAAACGCTGATTCATATATTAGCGCATCAAATTCCTTATTGTGGGCTATTTTCTCTGCAGAGAATCATTGAGAAAAAAGGAGGATTTGATTCGCCGCAATTATTCGGGAAGAATACATGACATAAATACAAAGCTTCAAAAGAAGACGCATGTGTGTTGAATGTATTGGCATTATTCATTTCGTACTTGAGAAAGGCAAATAAGCTTTCCGGGAATGCGCTAAGCGCTGCGTGAGCATTCTAATGAAGGGCAGTGTTTCATAGCGTCGGAGTATGATGTGTTGATATCGATAGAGTCGAGTCAAGACGAGTATGGCTAGCCTATAGGGCAACAGAAAACGCAAATAATTTAGCAATAATAAATGACATACGGTAAGAGTAGAATTGACGCGTTTGACCTCAATTTCCATCAACACCGTCAAGAAATTCGCCTACATACTTTGTCACAAGAGGCCAGCCATTTACCCTGCTGTAACCTTGGAGGCCTCGAAAGACAGCGGTGGATCCAGCGTGCAGTCAAAGATGGACGAGGCCAAGAACGTGCAGCTCGCATCTAACGATTGAGTCTTTCACTGCCGCATTTCAGAAAAAACAAACGTCCTATTTCGGTGAAATAGCTTGTTCAGAAGAATAAATTAATAACTTAAGCATTATGCTGTTAATCATATGAGATTTTCGTTTAGGTTGCAACCTAGCTATTCATGGTAACAAGAACAAATATTATACGCAATGAATTCTTAAAGTACTAGACAGTTTTAGTTACACGTACGTAGAGGCTTTGCGTACGTAGAGCTTCTACGTGTAAGCAGTGCGCATGCGCAGAACGTAGCGGCCGCGCGCTGGTTTCACGGACGTACGTGAGATTCGATTTTTTACGTGCGTTTCTTGCGCACGTAGACAGCTTCGCGCGGGGGTTTCGCGAGATCACGAACAAGCGATAGCGTGCTGAGCGCGCGTAGATGGCTTGCATGGAAACACGGCGACAGGATGACTGGTCATCTATTTCATCCCATGTCAACGATGACAGCAGATAACGCTTGCACAACACACTTCCGGGCATTGCGGAGACGATGACCGGCACGCATCAATGCACATCACTGGCTTCTCTGAAATACTCTTCTTGAATTGAATTGTTCATATTTCCCGATAGATGTAGCTACGTGGTGCGTCGCGTACGTGTAGCTAAAAGCGTTTCAGATGGCGTGCACGTAAGGTACGTAGACTGTTCACGTTTGCGTACCTGAAGTCTCCACGTACGTGTAACTAAAACTGTCTACTATTTTTACGCTACTATTATTTTATTCCTATACACCTGTTGTAGAGGCAAATAATTGGCGCCAGATTAAATGTCCCGTCTGAAGAGGCGAGTATCACTTTCACAAAAATATATATGGTGCAATTTTTTCTTACATACCTGCCCATAACGGGGCCAAAGAATACATTAGCCCACCAAGCTTTCCTTATGCATTGAGGAAACAAACTGTGTCGAACGTCATTGTAAAGGGACCGATGTTCCTGGCGTAAAAAAATTTTGTCCGATGTGGCCACGAAATGAAATGAGCTCTGAACGTTTTTTTTTTCGTTTTTTTTTTGTTACGATTGAGGAATGCATGCGCAACCCATAGCATATGTTTAGAGCCCCAATTTCTATAGCTTGCGTTTCCGTAAGGTTCGGAGGACATTCTCGCATTGCGGAGTTCTTGTTGGAACTTCAGTTGTAGGAGCGCTGAAATTGTAATTTATAACTTTATCTTTGTCAGAAAACGACTGTCATCTTGAATTTCTGAGTGTCCCAAGCAGACAACAAAGACATTTTTGCTGTTCAAGTTGTGATTCTCCCCTTGTTTGTTAAGCTATAGGTAATGCTTTCAGCCGCTCTTTGTTGTAAATTGCAGTTACCTTTTTCATCTTGCTCATAATCTGGCAAGACTTGTCAGAAGAATAGATTATTAAAGGCTTACTGTAAAGTCTTTCATACCAATTGCAGATGTCGAGAAATAATTATCTGCCTACATCCAAAGACAAAATCGCAGCTGCACTTTAAGTCGCCGGCTAGTCGTGGAGTCACATCGTCCGTGACTTGTCCTCGTCTTCATCGGTAACTGGGAAATATGTCTTTAACATATTATTTGTATTCACGAGGAAGGTTTGACAACAGTTCGCAATGGAAACTATGTGCAATCACTTTCTTCCGGCTGACTAAATATTATAGTTAACATAGCCACACACACGTTGACATGAGTGTGGTCGCATTGCTACTTCGACTTAATTAATTCATATTTAGGAACTTTTAAGACAGACCCCACATATATGGGAATCCCCAGTAAGGCAGTCGCTTCGCGAAATGAAATTAAATTAAGCGGATAATTCTTGCGCAACAAACGTGCAACCAAATCCAGATTTTTAGCGTTCTTGCAGTAGCTACGTTTGAGTAGAGTCATCTCTGCACCGAAAAAGTTGAACCTTTCAAACGAGAATGTCTACGACGATATGCCATTCATTTCAACAAACATTGTCGATACAGAATTGGGGTACATCTACATGCATTTCGTTTTCCCACTGTAATTTACTAGCATAACACAGTTGCCGGCGCAGCACCCTTTTAAAAGTTCGTAGGGGTTGGAATATTAAAGTAACAAAATCACAAACAAGTTGCCTACGTAAAATAGCCCTGAAAACAGCCCACTCAAGTGGTACTTCAATGTAAATCCCAACAATACTGCGACCTTCTCTCTCTATTATAATAACCAGTATTATGAGAGCATATGCGAATACAAACAAAATAGTAAAGGAAACAAGAAGAGCGCCAGAACACGACGAAGAAGAAGCATGACTCTGCCCTCAGTGGCCCTGTATTACCATTACTTCCTTCAATAGCTTACCTAACAACTATACTAGATTCCGGTGATTTTCAATTATTTAAAAATTTTCGAACCCAGCTGTAGCTAATTTTTCAGAACATCGACACCTCGTATTCCCTTGGCCCAAAAATTCCTTTCACACCAGAAAAACTGAAGTCATCTTTACCCGATTACGTTGTCGAGTACCAATATTAAACTTCTATTGTCACAGCGCTGGTCAGGTGCCCTCCCCTCTGTGCCCATTCTGTGGAGAAGATGAAACAATCTATCATTTTTTTCATATTCTGCCGCTGTTTTTCTTCTTTAAGAAAAAAATATTCTACAATCAAGATTTACACAGCTTGGTTTCAGCTTTTCTATTCTAAATATGCTTTCTTTAGGAGCCTCCTCTCTTGGAAAGTGCCACAGGGATATTTGCTCAGCCGTGGAGGAATTTATAAGTGCTTCAAATAGATTTTCCTAAATTCTTAAAAATTTTATTTGTGGTCACTTTCTCCAGTTAGCTTTACCAATTTTAGTATTAAACAAAGGTTGCCGAATTCCATCCAAATCTTGGCCAATCCCCCGCAGTGGGTATGCGCCATCAGATAAGGCATACCATACCATACCATACCATACCATACCTTGGTGAGACGCTTTCTGTCGCGCTTCTCTTGCAGAATGTTTCTTTCTACTATAGGAAGTTCACTTTCGCGAACATTGTTGGGACACATTTAATCATCTTTCGTGAGACCTTGCTTGACCTTCCCGGTTAGAACGTAGTGGAAGTATGTCTTTGATACAACGTGTGCTGGTTTCTTAGCGCGGTTCAGTGTCATAGTGGGTGACAGCATGCATGTCCACTTGTTAGAAAACGCGCACCGAAATTAATGATGTTGTTAAGTTGAATTAAGGAGAAATATCTTACTTAAGGTCATTTGTCGAAGGCAATGAATCTGAATGTGGAGAAAGCGTTATGCTGAATCCGATTTTCTGCGGAGGTAACCTGCCGGGGTTACTTAGTGGCTTTGGTATTGCGCTCCTAAGAACGAGGTCGCGGTATCAACTCCCGGCCACGGCGGCCGCATTTCGATGGGAGCGAAATACAAAAAAAAAAAAAACACTCGTGTACTTAGATTTAGGTGCACGTTTAAGAACCCCTGGTGGTCAAAATTATTCCGGAGTGCCCCACTACGGCGTGCCTCATAATGAGATCGTTGTTTTAGCAAGTAAAACCCCATAATAAATTTTTTTTATTCAAAGAAAGCTTACATGACAATCGTCAATATTAAGCCTGTATGATGTGAAAGTGTCGGTGTAGAAACTCCCTTGTTAGTGTACGTAAACAAGTGCGCCCTTCGTGCTTCAAAAGAGGGCAATCCGCTTCATATACCATATATGCATCAGACTAAGGTGGCTCTATTAAATGTACAGTGCGCTATGTAATCTCGCATTACAAAGCTCTTGGTCGAGCTACTTGATCCTAACTATATTCATAATAGAGAGAACCCTAAACATGTTGTTCTTTCATTTTGTCTTTTGGAGGCTAAGAAGACCTCAGAAACACCCGGCATCGCACCCTACCATCCAGCGGACATTAGTGGGCCGGCGAAAGATTGCCAACAGGCGACGCCAGACCCCACCACCAGCGCCACCTGGGACGACGAGATGGGCACTGGATGACCCGCTGTCGCCACTTCCGGTATCCTTCCCCTGTGGTCGTGTTTTCTGTATGGAACCTTATGATCATCGCATACAAGAGTTGACCCATTGCCCACAAGGATAAAGACGATGGTAAAATGGAACAGTATAAATGGAATATCTTTACATGCCGTTACGCATCGCAAGAAGCGCCTGTTTGTACTTCTAGAAAACACGTTCACTCAAATAAATGAATTTCAAAACATAATGTTATTAGACAAATATGAATATTTATTTACGCCGTAGGTGTTCACCACTGTAAAGTTGAAATACAAGTTTAAGATTGTCATTCCCGGACTTTTTCTTTATGGTTTCAAAGATAATTTGTTACATGGTCTTGATACATGCTTCAATTCTTAGACAATTCCATGGAGGACTTCTTTTGCGTTTCGAAAACTATTTTCAACCAGGGAAAATTAGTAATTACCTACAAGACTAAGTACAGAAAATATGAAATGCATTTCAGAGGCCTGTTTAAGTCTACCTAGCTGATTGACTACGGCGGCGTCTCAGCGTACTTCTTAGTAGCTTGTAGTTCAGCCGTTTGTAGATGATAACGCAGTTCGTGGTGGCGCATCTGCGTTTAACAACTAGCTAAAATACATAAAAACACGTATTGAATAATGAATTATGTTATACGCGATTATAGGTTTGCTGAGTATACTGTGGAGCACAGCCGAGCAAACATTTCGTATCCATCATTGTGGGACACATGCCTGACGAATGAGTTGTCCAGGCTAACTTTCAAAGATATATTTGGTTTGTTGTGCATTCACCTCTGCACAGGAAATAAATGAGTAATAATTTTAACCTCTCAAAACTGCAGCATGGCATTGAGTGACGCCAAAAGCTAGCCGTAGGCACTCGATAAATTGCGTTGACGTGCAACCCCTAAACACGCGCGTATATCTAGGCATATGGATATTCTGCATTCATCCTACAATGCACGACGGCCTAGCGATTAGTTTAGGATTGCCCGCTGCGTCATTACTCTACAATTCGGACCATCGAGTTCTTTACCACAGGGATATCTTTAGCATTATCTGGCCGTTTCGATAATAATATGTCCAGGATCAGGAGGGCTGGAATTTGCTCGTACGAACAATTCTAGCGTAAGATGATGAAAGATAATCGACAGTTTCTATGTACTTAGGGACGGACCTACCTTGAGAAATAAATGCGAAATAAGACCATCAATATGCCGGACAACTTGCTTCATCCCAGCGAGGTAATTTATTTCCCGCAATTCCCGACATCTCCTGAGATTCTGCAATCTATGTGGGCTGTATCGAAGCGCCAATTTGGCATGTATGTTACCACTGGGCACAAAGAAGTCTAACTAGCGTACAGAAGTTGTGGCACAGCACTTACTTTTGAGAACTCCCGTTGCAGCTTAGATACAAAGGGCTATTCTGGCTTTGTAGCGCAGAGGTCTACTGTATGCCACTTTCGATTTACGCGGATTTTCCTTATAGAATGATTTGTACGTACTTGTCTTTAATTTGGCTTCCTATATCAGCGCATCATAAATTGGCACCAAAAACCACATTTTTTTTAGTGCCCACACAGCACTTACTGGGTAGATGGAATGCTCATCTATCCCACGCACAAGTATCTTTTTTGAAGCTTTGTATTTATGTGAGACATTTGTGTTGAATAAGTACGACGTATCGGATTTCAAACATGACTCGATCTGCAATGATTCAACAATGTTAAAACTACGCCCTCCTTTGATGCAAATGTCTGTCATGAGGGGAAAGATGCTTGGATTCACACGCACTGCACCCCCCCCCCCCCCCAACCCACACACCCACAGCAATATACCATGTAAATTTTTTACTTCAAAATTACCAGTTTCTTCAGATGTTTTTGTCTTCGTTGACAAACTGGCCCGTTTTAATGCAACGTTCGGGAAGACCTGTCTCAAGCTGGAGGCTCCCTTCGCCGTTCATCTGCCGTCCCAGTGGGTGGCCGGAAACAGATCAGCAGGCGACGTTAGGCCGGGTCCATGCCACCGCTATGGACCACACGGCCCCCGCCGGACAACCTGCTGGACACCCCGATGTCGCCTCCATGGTAACCCCCACGAGGGTCGCCCATACTGCGTGGGCTGGTGGAGGTCGTAAGCGGCGTGGATCCAGCGCCCAAGCCGAGAAAGACAAGGCCAATATTGCCCAGTTTGAATCGAACGACAGCACCATATCCAGTACATATAGCGGAAGTAATATATTTTAATTGCTCGATGAAATTACAAACGACAAATACCAAGAATAACTGTTTTTATACTCATTATTGTTTGAATTTCCGGTGTGAAAATTACGAAGAGCTGGCGCACGGGCAAAATTCGCGAGCAGAATGAAATAGGCACTGGCGTTGATTTATTCAAACAATACTTGAATGCGTAGCATTGACAACAGTGAACGCCATGTCAGCTTGCAGCGAAGGTGATGAATAAGAACGTTGCGGTTGGCGCACGGGCTGACTTCATGGATATGCGTAAATTCAATAATCTGCATGATGCTTGAGGGAAAGTGGAACATATAGGAATAACCTGTTTACTTACTGGTTACCTACTGAGTTTACGTGTTTGTCTTTATGTGAGATCAGATATCATATTTCATGTCATACAGTCATTTACCGAGGAAAAAGTAATAGTTAATTTTCACGCAGAGTAATGCTGTTAGATGGGCTGGTTTATTGGTTGCTTCTGAATTCATGCTACCAGTAAAAAAATAAAATGGGACACACAAAGGTAAATGTAGAGTCTGTGTCTCGTCTTTGTGTTCCGTTTTATTTTACGATGGTATCTTGGATTAAGAGTTTAATGCGTGGAGGCAACATTGCCGTATTTTATTTATAACTTGTCACAAGTCATCGATAACTATGTGGTTCTAAAGTGACGGGCACCAGGCACATACCTTTCCTACATTTCCAGAGTTGATTGTGCATTAATGTATACGATATGACTCGTGTCATCGTGGGTAAAAAATTATTTCTGTATTGAGGCACACGTGAGCCTCCCCTTTGGAATGTGGCTCTAATGCTAACCAGCGCGTTATTTTTACCTTCCTGCTCAAATTATTTTAGTACCTTTACATCTGAGGTTCGCGTTAAAAAGCTCAACCATTTAAACATTTTACTGTTAAAACATTTTATTGCACAGAAAAGTAATGACTTGCAATTCTCTACGTTCATTGACCTTGACCTTGAGCTCCAGCCATCCTTTACTATTGACCATCGTAGATTCGTTCAAGTTCCCCTATATTATAGGGATTAACATTCTTGACGTACTTAGCTGTCTATCTATCTATCTAACTGTTATGTCGCCAACTTGGGTCACAGGGTCTAATGGGTTCATGGCTTAATCGGTAGAGCACCGGCTCTTTACCTAAGCTAACGCCCTGAATGTTTGACCTACAGAGGAAAATATACAAGAGCGCCAATTTGACTACCTTGCAATTCATTTGGCGCTGCGAACTAATGTCCCAGAACTTCGCCGCAGCCAGCTTCTGACACTGCTCTGCCAGCGCTCACAGCATTTCTTCTTTGCGCCTTTAAAACGCGCTCTCTCTCCTTTCTCTCTCTGCTAGGTTTCAGCGCTAAGTTTGACCGCGTATGCAAAGAGCAGGAAGGCAAGGCAACTTGGCAGAGAGAAGAACAGAGGGCCGGCGGCTAGTCAGGCTACGTCGATATCGTCAGTCTTGGCAGAAATATTTTGAAACGCATACCATCGAATGTCGTGAACGCTTTATCAGCAGCTGGAAGAAAAAATAAAAGTCACAGGCCTGCGCGGCACACGCAGCACAGCCAGAGCGTAAGCTGGTGGAGCGGCTCACGAGTAGCTCCAATTTCAGCACCACGCACAACAGGGTCTTCGCGGCAAAGTCTCTTCGCCTCGTTTTGACGAGAACGATCTGAACTGTCCGCCCGGCGTCGACGGTGAGCTGCGACTTGTAATGCTCTCTGCACAGCAGTCTGCTGAGCCCGATGATGCCCTGGTTGTAGCCGCGCACGTAGCTCAACCATTCGCTTCTTCAGCAGCGGTTCGTACCTTTCGAGGAGACTCGAAACTCCTCGAAAGGTACTCGAAACTCCTCGAAACGAACGAACGGTACACTCCATAACGTGTACCGAAGAGGTATCCAGAATACGTGGCGCACATCTCACATCGGGATCGCGTTGATTGCGCGCCTCGTCTGAATCGCATCTCGTCATCTGCGCCTGCGCAGCTGCGTTTTCAGGCACCTTAACTAGATGGCGCCACCCTACTGGCGGAGGCTGCAGATCGCGTTTTTTTTATTACGCGCTTCGTCTGAATCGCATGTCGTCGTCTGAGCCAGCGCACGCTGCGTTTGCAGTTGCCTTAACTAGATGGCGCCACCATATTGGCGGAGGCTCGGGTCGTCTGCGCCTGCGCGCCTGCCTAGGGTGCGTGTATAGGGCATTTTTCTACTGCCTGTTAAGGCCCAACCGCATGCACGCGATATTCAAGCGATAGCGACAAGCGACGTGACAGGCACACGCTGTCGCGCTGTCGTGTCGCGGCGTGGAGCAACCACATGAACGCGACATCGCGAAAAAGAGTAGCGACGGATTTACATTGTTGTGCGAATAGATGTTATCGTGCGTGCGTAAAGAAATCTCAATTTTATCAAAAGGTCAATGTTTTATGTAGACCTAGCTAAAATATGCTATCATCCCCAGTGGAACTCCGTCCCATGCCGCCAGCGTAAGGTGCCGTGGCGCCATCTGTTGAGTAAAACTTAAAACACTTTCTCGGCTCTCGGTGGCGTCTCAGGCCTAACAGCGTCAAAACACAACAACCGATCTCAATAATAACGACAAGAGAGCGCCGATACTTAGTCTTCAGCTAGCGATGAGGTGAAGCGATAACTGATTGTACTATTTATTTTTTGCTGTCACAGCAGAGAGCAAGTTGGAAGAGCGAATTCAGATCGAAGCGGGCAGACCGAATGCTGCCATGTTGTTGTGCAATCAATGTCCCCAGCGGATGTCGTCGCGCTGACTTCCGGGCGACAAGCGATATTTTCTGGCTGGCCAGAAACCGGCGACACGACCAGCGACAGCGAAGGATAGCCCTCCGCGACGGCAAAACCTGTCGCTCGTCGCCGTCGCTTGTCGCTGTTGCTCGAAAATCGCGTGCATGCGGTTGGGCCTTTAGCAAGCGCTTGCGTGGCTCAGTGGTAAAGTATCCGACTCCCGCGCAGCGGGCCTGGGTTCAATCCCTGCGGGGTCCAGGTACTTTTTTTCGCATTTTCGGCGATAGCGGTTTTCGGCGATAGCGGATCCGCCACCACCGCCGAGCGGTGGTGGCGGCGGACACCATCGCGAACCGAAACGGCTATTGGAATGAGCCCATAGCAGCTTGCGCTGTAAAAAGGCCCAATAGCTCGCAGTATTTTCGGTGTTGCGAGGGGACGTGAGTACGTGCCGCGCTCCTCTTTCTAGGATAAATAAGTTTTAATGTCACCTTTGCGTTGCTCAATGAAGTTTGAATCAGCCCTATAGACCGCACACAGATTGGAATCTATCATCAGGTAAGTAAGCAATCCTGTACATATTTCCCCGTGGGATGGCATAACCCCTAATCAGCCTGGAAAGCCACAAGAACGCTTTTGAGATAACTAAAGGTAGCGGCGTTGGCTGCCTCACTAAAGACACGCTGCGTCGTGTCACTCGAGGCAGTTTGCGTGTATTCGCGGGCTTCTTTTATGCTTGGAAAAACTCTTATGTAGCACGTCTGGAGCAACAGAAAGCTCTATTGGGAGTTTTTCATGTTGCTTTACAATTTTCTCATTGGCACTTTTCATGGCGTTATAATATTAGCGAAGTTGATTACTTAAGACTAACTATATAATTAGGCGGAACGCAAAAATAATCTTAGTCTCCAAGCGACAGAAAACATTGTCTCGGTTCTGTCCAGCTATGGGGCATTTTTATATTTTTTAATCTTGGTGAATGATAGTTAGGATACCCTGTATTTAGGTTGGCCCAGCTAACGTTAGCCAAGCTGTTCAACGCAAAAAAGGTTAACAAAAACATGGTTCAAGATACCATATTAAGACCTATGATGTTCGGTTGCCAGAACTCTGGCGACCGAACATAGGCGGTCTTATACTTGTATCAAACACCATATTTTTAAACTTTCTTTTTCGTTGAACACCTTGGCTTACGTTAGCTGGAACATACGGGTATAGTAAATGTCTCGTAGTCGCAATGGCTTCTCGTAATACCCCATCACATGCGCTCCGACATCTGCGCTGCTTATCAATGCGGATCCAGTGAGTGCTCACATATGCGTGCTTGGTTATGCAAGGTTGCACAATGGTTCTGCGAGCGTGGTTTTCCCTTTCACTCGTACTCTCCTGCATCTTGCCGCTTCCGCAGAACTGATTTGCCATATATTCGGAGTCCCAGAGCCTCGAGTTGTCGATTAATTCGCCCTCGCTGTACACTCTGCTAGCCTCCTGGTTAGCTCAGATGGTAGAGCGACCAGCCCTGCAAGGCGAAGGTCTCAGGTTTGAATCCCGGATCAGGCCGAATTTTCTTTCAACTGCATGGCTTTCTTCCTGAGAAGTCGGGGTTTCCCTTGTAGCTTGATGCTACAATTGAGGTGGATGACAATTTTCTGTTTCATAGCCTGGTGTAGGTACAGCTTCATCCGCAGGTACATCCATGGTTGCAGCAAATGGCAATAATGCAAGGTGCCTCCCCGACGCTCGAATAGCGCTCTCCAGTCACCTTGCACTGCGTGCCCTTTCAACCCCGTCGGCATCTACCTTTACGGCCCACTCCCGTGCCCTGAATCTGAGAACCGATAGGTCATCGGCGTTGGTCTTGACCACCTCGCGCGATATGCTGAGACAGCCACCCCTCCTGCCACCACAGCACGCAATATTGCTTTGTTCAGCCAGCGCAGTTTCATGCTTCGGAACGATGCACCTCGGGAACTCCCCACTGACATAGGGCGTGCGTTTCTGTCTCAAGTGTTTGAAGCTGTCCGTGCCGAATGCCACTGACTCAACCGCACTTCATCCATGTAATGGATTAACTAAGTGCTTGAATCCCACTCTTGGCGAGATGCTCACTGGTCCCGTTCCAGGGGGCCAGGAGTCCAGATCCAGGAGCCTGCTGATCGTGTTACCAAATGGTTTCGCCGAATCGCCGAAAAAGGTAACGGGCGTTCAATCGCCACAGCACAATAGGATAGCACAGTTGGAAAAAGAAAACACTTCGTTAAATTGCGCAATGGAGCAGCGTAGAGCAGAAATCGCAGAACTCAAAAAGGCTAGCAGACAAGAGACGGTTGAACCCACTGAGGCCCCTACGGCAGAAACTCCCACGGAGATCCCAGCGGCTGCAGAAGCTCCCATGGAGATCCCAGTAGCAGAACCAACTGCCAATGGTCTACCCAAGAAGAGGGCTTTGGTGGTTCATGCCTTAGACAAGAGCGCCAGTGTTCGTAAATTGGAAAAGACGATAGATAAAATTGGCGAGTCCCTCGAAAAAGTTCCAATTGTAATCGACAAACTCGCGGAGGCGGTCAGAGCACTAGGAGTCAGATGCGATAATCTGGAGCGCCAGATATTGGAAACGGCTCCAATTACGTCGATGGACAAACTGAATACTACCGACACTGAAAGGTCGGCAGCGGCTGCATTCCCCAGCATTTTATAAGACAAGCCAACTACTACGTACCACCATGGCGGCACATGATCACAGGGCAATTAATGTCTGGCAGTGGAACTGCTGGGGACTCCATCGTAAAAATACCGTCCTCCAACAGTTCATTCGCTCCCACCTGGAAAAGCCGCATGTCCATCTTATTGCAAGAAACTTTCACGGATACGGTCACCCTACCGGGCTATAAATCGCATACCCGTTATGGAGATGGGAAAAGGGGCATCAGCACGTTAGTCACCAACAAATGTACGTTCATAGTCCATGATCTCAATCTTGAATTCAATAAGGTTGAACACTCGCTCGTGGAAATCATCCCCAGCGGACAGTTCAAGACCAGTGTATTTATACTTAACATATACAGTACACCCAAAGACCTCAGGCAAAGATTCGCAGCAATCACCAACAGGGCCGTTAGCAAGGCCAAGACATTCCCACTCCTCATGGCCGGAGACCAACGCTCCACATCAAGCATGGGGGACCCACAAACTAACCGCAAGGGCGTTGACCTATGGCAAGCCACAGTCAATAATGACCTCACACTTATAACAGATCCGGCTTTTCCGACCAGGATCGGCAACTCCTGCTCTAGGGATACCACGCCTGACATCTGTTTCATCCGGAATGTAAAGTCCGCCTCTTGGTCCAACCTCCACGCGGACCTGGGTAGCAGTCACAATATCCTGGACACCTGCGTCAACGTGAGAAGCGGGAACCTCAAAGAGTTCACTATTACAGACTGGGACCCCTTTCGCATGATTAGGGAGGATCGAGCACAAACACAGGACTCAGCACTTAGTCTAGAGCAGTGGGCTGAACAGTTAAAAGAGAATATCAGGGTGGCTACAAAGAAAGTCCAGACTGAACTGGAGGTGGACAGGATGGATAGCCACCTCGCTCATTTTCTAGAAGCTAAAAAGTCACTGTTAAACAGATGGATAGGGCCGAAACTCAACCGAAGGCTCCGCAAAAATATCGCGGAGCTCAACAAAACTATAGAAGATCACTGCCAAACCCTGAACAGACAACAGTGGGATGAGGTCTGCAATTCACTCTGTTTCGGTCGGATCTCTCGGTCGGATGAGAGTTGGAGCTAAATGGAACCCTACACAAGCATCTACTCCATGACACCAATACCAAGTCGAACCAAAGACAAGTGATAGCGAAGGTTCTCCACGAGGCATCACAATCAGAGACAGTAGAGACCGTACTCGAAAGACTCGCCCGCAAGTACCTGCCACTGGGCAGCGTGAGTGACGAAGACTATCCGCCCTGCAAAGGCTCATCTTGCGCCGAGCTTAATGACCCCTTCAAGTTATGCGACGTAAGGGAAGCCCTCCAGAACCTAAATGGCAGGTCAGCTCCTGGTCCTGATGACATCCCAAACCGGGCCCTCAGAAACCTGGACCACGGCTCCATAGAACGGTTGAAAGAGGAGTTCAATGAAACATGGGAATGAGGGGTTGTCCTGGAGTCCCGGAAAATAGCCGCGGTCATCCTCATTCCCAAAGCTTGGAAGATCCCCTAGTCTCGCAAACCTCAGACCCATTTCACTCACGTCCTGCGTGGGGAAGGTGGCGGAACATGTCATATACAACCCCATCTCCAAGCACATCGAGAAACAAGGATTGTTCCCCTACAACATGATTGGCTTTCGCCCGGCCCTGTCAACGCAGGACGTGATGAAGCTTATCAAGTGTCAAATCACTGACAACACCACAAGAGATATAAGAGGCCTCTTAGGCCTAGACCTGGAGAAGGCATTTGACAATGTCTCCCATGTGCACATTCTGAACTCCATCTCAGAGCTCAATTTGGGAGAAGCCTTCTACAGATACATAAGCTCGTTTCTCAGGGATCGCAAGGCCACGCTAAAGATTGGTGGCCTCCAGTCTGACAATTTCAGTTTGGGCCTCAGAGGCACGCCACAAGAAGCGGTAGTCTAACCACTGCTTTTTAACATTGCCATGAAGAAACTATCGGAAAGGCTCTCCAACATAGAAGGGATCAATCACACGCTCTACGCCGATGACATCACAATCTGGTGCACCGAAGGAAGCGAACAAAAAACTGAACACGCTCATCAGGAAGAGTATCAAAAGAGTACTAGGCATTCCATTACGGGCGAGCATGGACCTCCTTGTGCAACTAGGATGTCTATTCTGCAAGATAGTCTATAGCGTCAATCATTCAACGCTGCCTCTTGCACAACCTTACCGCACCTCACGTCGTTTAAACAACCCTTTAAGCTGCCAACGCCTTTCTGGTAGAACCGTTGCATTGAATTCATCGGCTTTGCCGCAGGCTATCATTCACTGGAATGGTCTTCCTGAGCACATCGTGAAGATCCGTGATCCAGCTAGTTTTAGGGCCGAAGTAACGGCCATTTTTTTCTAAATACTAATGCGTTATTAACTATTGTATAATGTGTTTACTTTTCATTGATGGGTACTGACAGTCAATAAGCATTGCTTTGCATAGTCATGTTACTTATGCTCCTGACATTACCCCTATCTATGTAACCCCCCCCCCTCACATAATGCTCCGATGCTGGAGCCTGTGAGGCAACGTGAATAAATGAATAAATAGGAGTGCACAGCACATTAGACAAGATAATCGAGGCCCAGGAGTCGGCCCAACTAGCCCGTCTATCCTGTACCCCGGCTGGAAAGAAGATCCTGGCGGTTCTTGGGATCAACCCTATATCCATGGAAGAATGGAAATATCAAATTTTAGAAGATCAAAGGAATAATATACGAGTCTCACCGTTTCCCTGTAATGTTCATTCTCAACTCAACGTAGGCAGACGCAGGGCAAGAGCCCTCGCCCTCCTTAAGAGTATCAAAGACGATCACCACTCGGCATGTTTTGTCGACGCAGCCCAATATGGATAGTCTAGCTTTGCCACTGCCATCGTTGATCACAACGGACAGATAGTGAATGCAGCTTCCCTGAAGTGGGGAACTTCTTTATACTAGCTTTGCCACTGCCATCGTTGATCACAACGGACAGATAGTGAATGCAGCTTCCCTGAAGTGGGGAACTTTATACGAGTTAAGGGAAAAGTGGCTTCAGATGTTTACAACACGGCTCTCAAATCTTTACAGCCACGCCACAATACAGCTGTGGGGTCAAAGAACACAAGTTTGTGCAAGCACAGTGTGATGGCTTCGCAGATGCTGAATAGTTTTCACGACCGTCATTTGGTAACTGTTACACATGTTCCGTATATGTTTCCGTGGATGCATGCACGTGTACGAAAAACTTGGCTTTCCGTTTCTAGCGTACTTTTCGTTTTTTTTTTTGAAGAACAAAATCTTTCTTTGTATTTTTAACATTCCTGTGTAATTAGTGAAATCTGCGTGTTTCCTTTTTTTCTGTTCCGCGGTGTTTTTCCGTATCTATTTCTTTTGTTTTCCCACTGCCGTTCTCTATTCTTTGTTGTTGCTTTCCTTTGTTCTTCGTGGCCTGTCATCCCGCTCTTTCTTTCAATTTTTCATTCCCTTCTTTCTATATACCAATACTGTTTCCACCCTGCCTTCCTAAAAAGTAGGAAGACATTGGGCCCATCTCTGTGGCGGTTGCCAGCCTGATTCCTCCTAATTTCCCTATTTCTCCATTTTATAAGTGTTTTCATATGAAATAATAAGACTGTACATTGGCAGACATACTGCACTCCTACTGGTGCATACACACAAGTGTAGTGTGCAACACACTGGTTAATATTTATAACCGAATTTCTGGCATTAGTATTTACCCTGGCCTAACCTTCCTGGACCTGTCTCGATTCGGAATTCCCATCGTGTTGTCCAAAGTTGGAGTCAAGAATTGATACTTCCTCGGAGCATTTAGGGCGCCATGCGCATTCCCATTTCCGACGAAACCGTAATGTTAAGCCAATAGATTACACGCTTCAATATCTCATTTGGAGTTTTGTATATATTGTCGCGAAGAACGTATGCTGCAGCCGACCTTGTGGAATCCCGAAACAGGTTCGAACGAGTGTATGCACCTGTAGCGTGGTCGCTCCACGCTCGGCTGCATCGGAGGGAAAAGATTCAGTGAGGCGTGGCCAAATTTGTTGTTCACGGTGTGTTGTCGCGACCATGTATGTCTGCGTGGTCGCGAAAACTCTGGCCCCTATTGGAGCGCTACGGCTTGCCTGATTGGCTTGAAAAGCGATTGGTGCAGATGCGTGCGTCTCTGACGGGTCCGCGAGCCCCTTGAATGCTGTAGAAACACATTTAAGGAATGGGTTTTGAGTCGTTTTGGGGTGAGCAAGGACACAGCAGCCCGCGGCGCCACTTCACCACGGGAGACCAGGCCGGTCAGGCAGGCCGTCGACGATCGGTATGAGATCGTTTCATGTGTAATATGTGTATATGTACAGTTTTAAGGTGCCAAGTTAATGTCAAGTTAAATAAATCGAGTTTCTTCAAATGTTACTCCGCGTTGTCGTCGTACCTGCCAATCTGTACCTACCAGAGCTCATCCCCCTTCATCGTCGTCTTCCTGGTGAGCTGATGCGTCCGAAAACTAACTGCTGCGTCACTTCGCAACAAAGTGTTACGGGGATACATACTACCCTTGACGTGCTGGCAGATCACTGCTGAAAAAGGGGGCTAGAATTATAAATCAATAAAGATGATGCAATGTTGCATAACTGAAAAATAGTTTTGCTATAATGGCAATATTTTCTTCGTTCCATTGTCAGACCTTACATTTTTTCCGGGTCGTCTGTTTGTTTTATTCCTGTCGAGTTTTTTTTTTTTCATCAACTTTATATACACGCATGCAGGTCGACGACGTCTCCGTTCACGCCGACTTAGGTTGATATGCGTTTCGTTCTTTTTTTTTCATGTTTTTTTTTCATGACGACGTCTTCTTACGTGTCTTAATACGGGTTTGGCGTATCTGGGATCTTAGTCTCTTGTAATCGCTTCCAGAAAAGAACGTCCCTTTCGCACCTTAAGAACGTCGTAGCGAGTCGAAAACAATATCAAAATGTAGGTCTTAACGAGACAAACGAGAATTTGTTGCAGAGTAGGTAAACTTAGTGGTACGGGCGTAATTATCCCCAATATTGTCGAAAGTTAACCACATTGTACGATGTCCCTGTAAGGAGGGCACCGCCGTTGATAGAAACAAATTAAGGCAAAGCCGCCCTACTGCACACTATTCAAGAATTTAGCATCGAGTTCGCTTGGAATAAGCAAGGCTCGCACGAGGAAATCGTGTCTGCAAGGTAGGTTCGCCGGTGACCACAAGAAGGGAAAATTTGTCGCAGAGTAGGTGAAATTAGCGCTACGGGCGTAACTAGCACTAATATTAACCACACTGTATCATCGACTATACAACCTCCGAGATCAGCCCACCTGTAGTCTAGGTAAAAAAAAAAAGAAAAAGAAAAGAAAGGTCGTTCACGCTGACAGTACTGCAACAGACCAACTGACTATCGGTCGGTTGAAAGGGACATCAAAATTTTGGGCGCAATTCCGAACAGTTAGGTAAGATGTGTTTGCTTTTACAGCCATTTTATGCTGCTAGTAACTTGTTACCTGGCGGTATATCAAGCAACAGCGATCGGAGCGTCTCCCTAAACTGTATTTCTTCCTTGCTTGATCCCGCACCTTGAACTTATCCCTCCGTTGTTGGGTTCCCGCGCGCCAAAAAGATGCCGAACGATGACAATGAGCAGATTGTGGACCACTTGTACTCGATCGTATACCATGGGAAAAACGAGACGACGCATCCACTCCGCGCGCACCTCAACAACAACAAAATTATACAGATCCAACGCACTTGTTTCAATCTATTTGAAGCAAAGCTTTCGCGAAGCGGCTATGGGAATGCTACAAATCTGCCCATTTAATTCTTGTGTCTTCAGCATAAAGATTGCTTAAAGAATGCACTATCGCTTACGCGTGCTACGCAACGTGACACACTCGACTTTCATCTCAAAGAGCGAGTTTGCGTTGGCACGATAGAAGCGTACGTGGGATTGTGGACTACGTCTCTAGAAAATTGGGCTACTACTGCCGGGGGATCGAAGTTCGATCCCCTTAATCGGGCACATAATCCATTTTTTTGTTGTTGTAAGTAGGCGCTATTGATCAAGACCGCAGTAGGACTTAGTAGCCACTGTCAAGAAGTTCCTAGAACTTCGCTTTTCGATTTCAAGGAGGCCAGCCTTTCTCCGTGCGCGGAAATGAGATAAAATGGCGAAGAGATACCGGGAGCCTACACTACTTTCGGCAAACAATAGTGAAGAACCCATGCTGACTTAACGATGAAAGCAAATGGAATACCTTTATTTCATTTAGACTTCGCGTTTAGCAATCTGGCCCAACATTGTCTCCCACTTTCCTTCTCGCAGTCGGTCTACATCCCTGAAAGTAAGACAAGTATACCCACACTGTACAATGTAATATCTGACAGACACTCGGGCGCCGGAAGACTGTTAAACAAAGGACAAAAGGTGGCCGTGATGTAGCTATAGGTTGTATGTTTATCACTGGCCTCTAAGACACCATGAGCAATTTTTTGCTTTCTTTCTTTTACTGAAAGAAAGCAATTACTGTTAGGTCTTTTACTATCAATGTTTATATTTTTTGAGCTCTTGGGAGTTCGTCTTCCCTTTTTTATTCAAACAAGAGCGACTGTTATCGTCCCTTCGGGGCATTTACAACCACGACCTGTTTTTTAGGTATCCCGAGGCCTTTATGTCTTCAGCTATTGATCCCGCTAACCATTGTGTGCACTCTTAGAAGTGAGAGAGTGCTGGCAACTCTCTTTGCGAGAGTAAACGCTTGTCCCATATTTCACTCTCTTTTCAAGAGTGCTGGCAACTCTCTGCTGCCTAGAGCAGGCATACTCTCCCGCACGGAGTACTGGAACTCGCTTGTAGGAGAGTGAACGAGCTCCATCAACGGAGTGAAGCGGAGTTTCTGCAATGGAGTACATATGCTCTTTGCGGGAGTTTAAGCACTCTTGCCGCTGTAGAGTTACGCTACTCCTTCAGAGAGTTTTAAGATTCCATCTCGGCTAGAGTGGGTGAACTCCCTCGGAGAGTTATCACGAGCAACTTTTTACTCCCTTACAGAGTTTCACAATGCCATTAGGCTAGAGTGTGGGTTAGACCTAACCGCAGCTACTTCAACTATCTAGCTGATTGGCTTCGGTGGGTTACCCTGAAAGCACGCCGACCACGACCAATAATGAACGAGTTTTAATCATAGTAAGGTCTCTTAATTAGTCACTGGTTTAAGAACATCTTGAGGCTTGATCTCGCACAACGCACAGCTCAACATTTTGTCGCACGCAGGGAATCTGCCAACATACGTAACGTCCGAAAAAAGATAATAACGCAAAAAAGTGTACCTAAAAGTATTTAGCCTTAAACAACAGTACAAAAATGTATTGCTTGTATTCTATCTTTCCAGATTAACTATGGGAAATTCAAGTATAGCTGTGATGCTCATATTCGGCAAGTGTACGAGCATGCTTTCGTGTACTTGTATTTTCTTCATCCTGCAAGTATAGATGTGGCTGGCTATGGTGGTTATGGTGTGTTTCGACGATTCACGTGACACACCTGCACTCCAAAGGCCTTTGAACTTGGTCATAACTTCCAGAAAGCCGTTCACGCGGGGTGATACATGACAAAGGAGTATCTCCTTTTTGTTAAAGATTGGGGCAGTGGCACATGCCTTATTAAGTGTAGTGCTCGCAAAAACAATTTCATTCTTGGCGGTGACGGAATTGATCTGGCAGTGAACGTATAATGCAGCAATACTCACAAACTATCGTAACCAATGCCATGATTATGCCCGCCACCGTCGCGTTATATATGGCCGTTGGTACTCTTCGTCACTCTGTGGCATTGCTCAAGTCCCGCTTACAGGGCAGCATGATTCGCATGGTTCTGGTTTTGGCAGGATTTCGAAGTACCGTATATACCCTTCTAGCTCGACGTGTTATTGTCCGTTCAGGCCAGCGTATCCTAACAACTTGCGCGAAACTGCACAGCGCGTACGATATGGCAAATTCGCACATGGCTCATTCCGGTAACGAAACGCAGAACCTGCTGAAAAAATGCTGACCTCGCTCTGCTACCGATTTGACTGCGCCTTTGTAGCCAAGCGCAATTGAGGACGCGCTTATAGAAGTGCGAAATCGACGGCTGCTCTGCAGTGCCTGAAAGAACTAAATGTGATCGGAGCGATTCGTAAGCGACGCTGACCGAAAAACTGTCTAAGGCTGTGACAAGACTAAACGTTTGTGCGCCTTTTTTTTCTTTTTACTTTGCATTAACCAAATACAATATTCATTTTAACGTTTTGTGAGAAACAGAAAGAGAGAGGAAAGGCAGGGAGGTTAGCCAGAAGCAAATCTCGGGTTTGCCATACCCTGCACGTGGATTGGCGAAATGAGGTTTCGAAGGAAGGGAGGAGTAGAAGAGATGAGAAAAACAATAAGGAAGTACTATAGGTGTTCACTGAGTTCGGTAGATCGTAAAAACTACAACAATGCTTTAACAGCTCTTCTCATACGACGTATGGTCACATCTATGTTGGAGGATGGCCTCTTCCGGCAGATGTCGGTTTGTCAGTTTCAGCTTAAATAAGTACCGCCGCGTGTTTTGCAGCGTCGCCTGCTTTTATGAAAACGTATAAAGAAGACTGCGCCGTGCCGTGTATTTGCGGCGAAACTACTTTTCACAAAGCGTCCTTCAGCGTAAGGGAAGCAAAAGGTTTCTTTACCGAGCAAGCGATAAGAGAAAAATGGATCACGAATAAAAAGAAGCTTAAGGACAGCGAGCCAGCTGTTTTCATGCAGGAAAACCTAACACGTCGCAATAGAGAACTGCTCCAAGCAACGAAAGAACGCGCCAAAGATAAAGGCTGCAAGTTTACTTCGTATGTCAACGGAACAGTTTTCGTTCGGAAAAGTGAGGGAATGAGTGTCATCCATGTGAAGGGAAAGAGCGACTTGGATCAGAAAGAGCACTGTTCAGAGTATATTTTATGTTTCTCTTGAAAAGTAAACAAACTGCACCAATGTCTTTATTATCCAGCCGAATGACCTGAACCACACTACTTCAGTGTATCGCTCCGACATTGCTTAACGCTATTCACCTAACTGCACGCTCTGTAAAGAACAAGACAACGTGCTTAAAAGAATTCTTCGCTGAATTGTCATTTACTTCTTTTTTATCGTGCTTAGTGAAACTTGGAGCACCAATGATTCCGACATTTTTACAATGACCAACTATAAAGCTTATTACTTGCACCGCTCCAGCCTCCGCGGTGATAGAGTTGCTTTACTTAAGTTTAATGACATTAAATGCGGCAAGTTGGGCTCGTACTAACTACTGGTGATCTTCAAATTATATAAGTCTGTACTGGAAGATTCATGTTCTCGGTTTGCTATCGTCCTCCCAAGGGAAATAGGGTTAAGTTCTTGGAAGTTTATGATGATTTTTTTTCGTTTATAACAGATAGCAAATACACACTAATAGATGGAGGGGATTTTAATATTGATTTGTTGAAGGATAATGTTTTTTTACTAGAGACTTCAGCACGATTTTGGCTTCGAACGGATTTTTTAACTTTGTTAAAATACCAACGAGGATCACACCAGAAAGTGCGTCTCTTCACGATCTGCTGATTACGAACTCGATCCTCCCAACCAATAGCTGAAACAGGCGTAATAACATGCGCAATCAGTGACCCCCTTCCAGTGTTCATAAGCATAAAAAAGACTGGAGCGGTAAAGTACCGACAGGCAAAAGCTAAATACCAGTGTATAACTAATGATGACCGAAATTCATTCAAAAACTGCCTGGCACAAGTTCAGTGGGATAACAGTGGCATTGCGAGTGACGCAAATGAGGCTTACAATGAGTTTCTCCAAGTTTTCAAACAGATCTACCATTCCTGCTTCCAATTAAAGGTCCATGGATCAAAGCGTAAGACTCGCAAGTCTTGGTTAACTTCCGAGTTACGCCAAGAAATTACAATTGACAAAAAAAAAAAACAAGCTCTACAAAGTCTTTTTACATACAGGTTCAACCGATGACCTGGAATAGGTTAGGAATAGGAATAGGACAGGAATAGGTTAACAAAAAAGCTACGCCAGGCACGTGTGGCATACTACTCTACTTGAAATTAAAAATGGTCGACACGATTTGCTGTGGTCAAGATAAAATTTCTTACCGAGACGTTAACAACGACAAGCTGCCCCACGTGTGCTAAAGCTAGATAATAAAGATATATCTGGAATAGAGCTAGCAGATGCCTTAACAACTTTTTTACAACCCTCGCCCATAACAACCCGTCGCATGATTCTAATAAATATAATAATTCTTACGATATTGACAGAATATTTTTGAATCCGGTTACAACAGAAGTTATATCAGTACTAATCCAAAGCCTTAATAACAGCCATAGCTGACGGTAGTGACAAGTAAGGCTTGGGAAGCACGTTGTATGAGTCATCGTGCCTGTTCTTGCAGATATATTTAACTTATGCTTAGCTGCCTGTACATTTTCTAATAAAATGCAAATAGCCAAAGTAACGGTTCTGTAAAAGAAAGGAGACCGCAATGATTTAGGAAATTATAGACCAGTATCTATGAAATTGAGGGTTCGACGGAAGCCCGTCTGGTCGGGATGAAACATGAAGCAACAAAACGACAGACACCGACCAAAATAAAAGCTAAAAAATAATAAAAACTGAGTAAAAGACGTTTCGGCTTCGCTACGGAAGCCTTGTTCACAATGGGGTGAAGGAAAATTCGTTGCACCTTTTTGTATTCTTCAGCATGTGACGCAAACAGCGCGTGTACGACGGGGGGAGGGTTCCTTCACTTCGATTGAGCGTGTGACGCGTTTTTTGTATTTCCAACGACTCTAGATAGAGACGTGATTTCAAGTTTCTTTCTTGGCCGATAATTCTTGACTTTTCC
The DNA here is from genome assembly GCF_013339745.2 of Dermacentor silvarum. NCBI lineage: Eukaryota > Metazoa > Arthropoda > Arachnida > Ixodida > Ixodidae > Dermacentor > Dermacentor silvarum. The sequence continues at coordinate 252,855,299 of NC_051154.1, forward strand.
CAGTCAATCTTGTGGCCTGTTGCATCCGTGTGTTCGGCAAGGGCATTCGAAACTGTTGGTTTCTTTTCGACAGTAACGGTCGTACACGCGCTGTTTGCGTCACGTGCTGAGGACTACATAAGCTGCAACGAATTTTCCTTCACCCCATTTTGAACAAGGCTTCCGTAGCGAAGCCGAAACGTCTTTTACTCAGTTTTTATTATTTCTTAGCTTTCGTTTTGGTCGGTGTCTTTCGTTTTGTTGCTTCACCAGTATCTATAGTTCCAATCTTCTCGAAAGCTTTTGAGGAAGTTCTGTATACTAGGTTGTCTGATTTTATTGATAAGCATGATCTTTTATCACCAAATCAATTTGGGTTTTGTAAAAATAAATGTGCCGAGTTAGCGCTACTCGTACAAAAGGAATATGTACTAACACAGTTTGAAAGGAAAGCATTCGTTATTGGTGTCTTCGTGGACTTCTCGAAGGCATTCGACTTAGTGAACCACACTATACTCCTAAAAACCTTAGAGTGTCAGTTTTCGCGGGGAGGCCCAAATGCTTGCTAAATCGCATCTATCGCATAGATAACAGCCTGCTTGCATAAACAGTATGAAGTCTCAACCAAAATCTGTTATTTCTGGCGTCCCACAGGACAGTATATTGGGGCCATTACTATATAATTTATGCATTACTATATAGTGTATACAGTTTAAAACCGCTACCACGCAAAGTCAAACTTCTCTTATATAATGCTCTTTTTCTGAGTCACATACACTACTGCTGTCTGGTGTGGAGTACAACGTCTGCTACCAACATAAACCGATTGTTCCTGCTGCAAAAAAAGGTAATTCGTACTATTTTAAATTCTCCAGCAGATTCTCATACTTCACCTCTCTTCAAACAACTTAAATTACTCACGCTGCACTCTCTGTTAGACTGTAGACTGTCCTTAGCCTATCGAAAAGACATGAAACAAGAGCAGTCATACATTACGTCTTTAACGCAGTTAATTAAAATTGAACAGAATACAGCACACGGTCACTTGAACACTGGCATGTACCACGTCCTCGCACTAATTATGCTTTTCAAATGTTACATCATCGCTTACCACGCTTGTTAAACACACTCATGTGCAATAACATTGATCTAATTTCTTGTCCTGTTTCGCGTTTGTATGAGTTTTTCAGTGATATTTGATCATGATCCATTTTTTTCACCGTTTTTGTTTGCTCATGTATAAAACTGCTTATTTCTGTTTGTAGTGTTTTTTTATATTGATTTTTATGGCATAAGTTTAAGCCAACATTGCATTGTATTCAAATGTATTTTTGTTGTCAGTCCTGAATTAGCGCCTGTGCCTGCCGCTGCTGCCCTAAGACTGGGTTTTAAGGCCCGTCAAGTTGCTGTGCGCAACTTTTTCCTTGAATCCCCCATAAATTGTACATTTATGGAAATAAAGGCAAATAATATGTACACCCGTGAGCAAAAGTATACGGACCAGGGGTTGCGCGAAAAAGCCGATTTTTTTCCTCTGCCTATGAACGCAACTTGAAATTGAGGACTGCAGTCTAAACTTGGCATTGCCAACTTTTCAGTGTACTCATCAATTCCTGATTATGCTTGTTAATTACGAAGAAATTCACTTTTTTCGGCGACCCTGTGGTCCGTATACTTTTGCTCACGGGTGTACCTTAATGATATTTTGAACATTAACTTCACTGCTAAATTTATTATCTACGCTGATGATACTAGCGTCTTTTTTGTTGGAAATGATCTTGATCGCCTTGCTCGGGAATGCAATGACACCATGAGTGAGTTACAAAAATGGCCAGAAACCAAGTGCATGCGTATAAATGAAAAGAAAACGCAAGCTGTCATATTGCGCTTTAAATATAAACCAGTTGCCTCCTCCCTCGAGTCTAAGCTAAACTCACGACGTACCGATGTGGTTGAGCAATTTAAATGTCTCGGAGTAGTTTTTTACTCCTGTATGTCTTGGGCACATCACATGGGCCATATCGCAGCGAAATTGGCTCAAATAACTGAGGTCGTAGGTCGGCTCAGGTGCGCTCTTCCAAGGCCCGTAAAATTACTCCTATATAATTCACTTTTCTACTCCTATTTAAACTCTTGTCATTTAGTGTGGGGGGACAACCACAGTTAGCTGTCTTCAGCGTATCTACATTTTGCAGAAGAAGTTCCTTCGTCATGTTCCCTGTGGCCACTCGCGCACGGCGGTTAGCTTCCCTTGTGTTGCGCGTGCTCTTCGCGTTCGTTGCAATTATTTGACGATATCTACGCGCAATTTTGCTTTTTTTGCCCACGAAACTGTGTGCTGACAGGATTAAAAAAATTAAATTATGGGGTTTTACGTGCCAAAACCAGTTCTGATTATGAGGCACGCCGTAGTGGGGGACTCCGGAAATTTTGACCACCTGGGGTTCTTTAACGTGCACCTAAATCTAAGTACACGGGTGTTTTCGCATTTCGCCCCCATCGGAATGCGGCCACCGTGGCCGGGATTCGATCCCGCGACCTCGTGCTCAGCAGCCATACACCGTAGCCACTGAGCAACCACGGCGGGTGCCGACAGGATTAAGCTGGTGTAAAAATAACTGCGATGTGAAAATAAGGTTTAGTTAGTGCTCTAGAGAAAAATGTAACGTAACTTGTCTGTGTCAATCTTGCGTAGTACACACAAGAAACCAAACGATGCACGAAATACATTTACTTAGTAATGTCTAGTACAGTAAATCATGAAAGAGCACCCGCCGTGGTTGCTCAGTGGCTGTGGTGTTGGGCTGCTGAGCACGAGGTAGCGGGATCGAATCCCGGCAACGGCGGCCGCATTTCGATGGGGGCGAAATGCGAAAACACCCGTGTACTTAGAGTTAGGTGCACGTTAAAGAACCCAGGTGGTCAAAATTTCCGGAGTCCCCCACTACGGCGTGCCTCATAATCAAAACTGGTTTTGGCACGTAAAACCCCATAATCTAATCTAAATCATGAAAGAGACATGTACATGAAAATGATATGTACTGTGTGGCGCCTGAAGGTTATGTTGAAAGACGAGATAATAAAAATTCGCAAGGTAGGCTCGACACACACAATTCGGGATTGGGAGAGTTTTTTTAATTTATTCATTACATGGGGGGGGGGGGGATTTCAAGTCAGTACATCAACTTTATTACACACAATATAAATCGAATACAAACAACAAAACGCAACCGCGGGTAATATTAATCAAGATATCCACCCAGAACACATCAGCTACCATCGAATACGTCGCATCAGCCAAACACATCGATGGCGAGTACAGAACATTTTATACATAACCATTAGAACCCTGATAACTACATTGAAAAAATAAACAACACTGCATACATATCGCGTACAAAAACCGTAGATGAAACTAAGACAGTCAAATACAGATTAGCAATGTTTTTCCCTTCGAAAATATAGTCCATGATGATGTAGGGCTGTTGACTTTAACAGACGGCGCCCATCCTGTCGATTTCCCTCGTACTGGTCCTCTTCAAAGTGTTTCTAAGTACAAGTAAAACAACAAAAGTGATTATTGATATGAAAAGTTGCCTTGTAAATACAGAGAACCCATTACAGTGCTTAAAAATAAATTTTCCCAGAAGTAATGCTGTATTACCTCGCTTCACACGTTTCGAAGAAATGCACAGGCTACAACAGACACCATGCCAGAAAGCGCCGAAACATTTTGGTCCCATGATGCCCCTTAACTCTACTACACCTAGGCATACCGTGCACAGGCATTTAAAGACCGTCACAGTACCCACCACGATCGGGAATGAGCACGAACACCATCGGCTTACGAGCACCACGCTACAAATATATTCGTGTAAAAAATCAGCTATATAACGTAACAACCTGAGATCCGCAAGATATCTGCTGAAAAATCAGAGAAAATCACAATGCTTCGCTTGCCACGTACACAACAGCCGCTCTCCCCAGAAGAAGCACTGCGTTCTTTAGTCCCAAACAACCAGTAGCGAAAAAAGAAACTGAGGGAAAAAAACAAGAGACACACGATGTGTGCTTCCCGTGAAAAAGTAAAATAGGTGGTTTACATGACGATTTGTAGCTAATGTAAGACTATTTCGCGGCGAAGCATTTTCGTCAGTCCTTAAAATAAAGGTACTACTCGCATAGACTGCGCCGATCAAAACGGCAAAAGCCTATGCGACGCGCACTCGCAAACCATAGGCTACTCAGACAGCATCGGTGCAGTGCTTAGTTCGTGAGCGAACGTAGGTACGTGAGCTGAGGATCAGAGAATACTTTCTTATTTAAATGAAAAACACAGTGCGATAGTCTAAACTTTCCTGACACTTACCTCGCAAATGTAGGAGCTATCCGTTGCCTTCCAGTGATACCGCTTTACTTGGGCTTCCCATCTCTTCCTTCGCTCTGGGTCCCGGGGGAAGCGTAAACAACGAAGCCCTTTACGCGTCGATCCGGTGCACTTGGGAACACAACAACCCGTCATGTCGACTCGATCCACTTGACAAGCTTGTCATTCATGCGGCTGAACACTGTCCAGCAAGTAGAAGCATCAGCGAAGCATCCGCGCCCACTGTGTCTCGAACTAAGCACCGGCACCAAGCAATCGCAACCGCTCGCTGTGACTCAAGATGGCGTCGCAGCGAGAAAGCGGCTGGCGCGGGTCCGGTCAAAGGTTGGCACCACCCTGAACGGTGGCGCTGGCATCGAGGCACCCTACGACACGTGCTACTCTGGCGCCATCTCGTAGCCATCGCCGCAAAGCCTCTCGTACGCGGCACTGCGCGTTTCTTCTCACGCTTTCGCCATACCCTCCTCCTCCGCTTTCAGCCTCATGGTTCCGCTGCACCCTCCTCCTCGTGCTCTCTTCACTCTTGCAGCTTTTTTCATCCCCTGCTGCGCTCCGCGTTCGCTCTCATCTTTCGCAGTGCTCGTTCGCTCGGTTACGTCGACGCTCGCCGCAGGAACGGCTGCCTAAAAGCTGCGCTCCAAAAAATCGGGACTATGTACTATTACCCATCCAATGGCGTTCCATTCCTTCGCCGTCTTTTCGCTATGCTTCAGAAGTTGCACGTTTAGTTAGACAATTATCGAAGCCTGTCGTGCAACATCTATCTTGAATTTCTTTTCAACTTCCCCTCTCTAATGTCGAAAGGCTCTGAGGATAAAATAAAATGAATCAATAAATAACTGTCAAAAATGTCGTTACTTGGGAGCATTAGTTGGTCGATGTTCATCCTGAACGATCTTTTGTAGCGTGGAAGCTGGGGGGGGGGGGGGCACACACAAAGACAGTTAAAAAAAAGGAAAAAGAAAAAAAAGCGACAGCATGCGCACCGGCAAACCCAGCACAATCGAGTTGAGCAGACGCGAGTAATTTTTTTCGTGATGACACTCAATCAGTTAATTAAATTGGTTTTCTATCTCGTTACTCACTGTTCTGATTGTCAAGGTGTTCATTATTGACTTACAGAGAATTAGAAGAAACATTTAGTTGGGATGTTTTCAGCCACAGACAATTTTCCTGGTAAGTTTTTCCGGGTAAATATAAAAAGTTAGCCCACAAAACATGCAAGAACGATGTGGCTACGCACCCACCTGCATAAAAAGCAGTGCGACCAAACCAGCTCACTGTGCGTGCTGCAAAGCACTGTACACGGCACATGCTCATTAAATAAATAAATCGGGAATTCAAGCTACTACTTTGCCTGTCGCGCCCGCCCAAGGTGCCGCATCACTTTCGTTTTGGCTACAGTGTCAGAATAGTTTAGGCTTTGCCATTTAGGCAGCAACTACGTCGTTTAGAGTTTAGCGCCACCACTGTTCACAGCTGGGCTCATCGTTGTGATGATTATGATGGCGTAGTGCTTTTCTCTTTGTAGCGGGCAGACGTAAAAGTTACATCTTAGCAATGATAAGAGGAAGTAGAAAAATAAGCAAGAAAAAAACGACTGAAGAAAAATTACCGGCGAATATGATTCCCTAATGCGAAAATAGAGCGCAGCTCTATACGTGTTTTCATTTCGTGATATATTGGCTAGCGCGGACAATCTGTCTCGTGCGGCACGTCGCAAACGGAGCGAAGTGTGGCGCGACTGCCTTGCTAATCGAGAGATCGCGAGAGGCAGCCCGGGGGTGACGCGTGGGCGCGAATCATAGCAGCCGCCGCCGAAAGACCTCCACTTATGCAGCGCTTTGTTTCCATACAGACGACGCGCGCTACTATGGCGTCTTCTCGTAGCTATCGTCGCCGCAAAGCCCATCTTGCGCGGCACTACGCCTTTCTTCTCACGCTTTCGCCGTACCCTCCTCCTCCGCCTTTCACCTCATCGTTCCTCTGCACTCGCGCTCTCTTCGCTGTTGCCGTCTTTTATCTCCCGCTGCACTCCGCGTTCGCTTTCATCCTTCGCTGTGCTCGTTGATCCTGTTACGAGGGACATCGCCGACGCTCGCCGCAAGAATGGGCGCCAAGAGCTGCGCTCTAAAAGGCGTGTCAACAAAAGTCGACGCGAAAAAAGACAAGGTCGACTTACATGGTATATGTATTTATATGTACTGATATTAACGATCATTAAAGATGATGTAATGTTGCACAATTGCATGATACATTTGCATTATTTACATTATGTTCTGCGTTCCATTGTCAGACCGCACACCTTTTTTCCACCCCCATCCGTATTTATTTTATTCATGTCGATCGAGTTCTTTGATTAGCTTTTTTTGAGCGTTTGTACGTCCTCGTTGTCTTCCTTCGCGTCGACTTTGGTTGACACACGTCTTTGTTTTGTTGTTCTTTTAACAGCTGAGCTATTGAAGCTTGAGCTACAGCTGTGCCCGGCGTGGATCGGAAAATGCCCAGTGAAGTGGACAGGAGGTATGTTAGGTGAGACGAAAAGGGAAGCAACAGCTATGCAACGTGTGGCGAGGGAGAGTGGAGAGGATAACGTTAGAGCGAAGCATGTGCGCCGGCATGGCTTAAACGAGAGAGGAGGACAGAGCGAGACCAAGTGGAGCAACAGCTGTGCAACGTGTGGCGAGGAGCGGAGTGATACGCAATGCATGACGTAAGGGAGTAGGCGGAGCTTATAAGGGATAGAGGAGGACAGATGTGTGAGAGCGCACGGAGCGCCGACGTGTACACTGGCGGCGTCAGTATCTGGTCTACTGTCCAGATGGCATAAAAATAGCATCGCGCAGCATAGCGGATGCGAGGATGAGAGGAGGAGTGAGGCAGGTGGTAATGGGACGCGTAAAGCTGCTGCCGACGCCGAACGCGTTCCGGACGGCCCGAGCGGCCGCTCCGCCCGCCGGGCCTCCAAGGTCTATGTCTCGTAAAATCTCGCGTCTGTGTCTATTTCATAAGATCTATCACTGTAATCCTACTTTAAGAGAGTCTGTTTTGTCACCACCATTGTACATTTCTTCTAGAAACGATCATCAGTTCAATGTTGACGTGCCATATTGCCGCACGAACACGCACTTCAATTCATGAAGCTAAACATTTCGACAGAATTACCTGTCTGGTTGGGAAAATTGATTAAGACTTAGAGATTGACTCCAACCAAATAAGGAAATTTACTAGCCCGACGTTTCGGAACCAATTCGGCTCCTTCTTCAGGGGGTATTCTTCGGAGGTGGCGGTGTGCCGCTTTTAAAGGGTCCGTCGTAACAAAGGAGAGGAAGGGGGAGAGAGCGTAAGGTGCCGAGACACTTGGCAGGGCACCTGTTCTAGACGGACAAAAGAGGTGGTGGGTGGGGGGAGTACAGTGGGGGGGGGGGAGGGGGGGGGGCTTCGGCGTCGCTGGTCGGCTGGGTTGATCGATGCTGGGCGCCATTTAGTCGCAGGAAGACGTTGACGAGGGACAGGGGGGGGACGAGTTGTTTTGGTGTTGCTGACATAGAGCGGGGGGTCCTTTCTTCCCTTCGTCGCGTCCACAAGGCCATGAACATACAAAGAAGGAAGGATGCCCTTCACGCGGTTGTCGCAGCGTCAGAGCAGAAAGACCTACCTGCGGTCGCCGGCTGGTGATAACATCTCGGTGAGTCGAGAAATATCGTCACGCATTTGGTGAAGTTCATCCTGGGCCTGTTGTGCTCGCACGGCAGCCAGTTATGTGGGCGTGGTGATCGCCATAACATCTCGGTGAGTCGAGAAATATCGTCACGCATTTGGTTAATTTCATCCTGGGCCTGTTGTGCTCCAACGGCAGCCAGTTATGTGGGCGTGGTGATCGGCAAGTTCATCCTGGGCCTGTTGTGCTCGCACGGCAGCCAGTTATGTGGGCGTGGTGATCGCCATGAGCCGATCACCACGCCCACATAACTGGCTGCCGTGGGAGCACAACAGGCCCAGGATGAACTTCACCAAATGCGTGACGATATTTCTCGACTCACCGAGATGTTACCAGCTTTGCGCACAAGCAGGAAAGCACAAAATTTAAACGAGCCAAACACGTCGCTATCACAACCTCAGCGGGAGAAAATATGCTGGTATCATCGATGGCTCGGAAATGCTGCGCGTAAATGTGTTCCACCCTGCGCGCGCTCGGGAAACGACCGCGGCAAGCACTGAGGGCGACCAGCGTTTCTACGTTACCTTCAAGTCATCCCTCGGTATTTTTTCTTACCGACCGCAACAACGGGGCTCGTTTGTTTAGTCGACAGAGGCGCCGAGGTGAGCGTGATACGCGTCACAAACCGAAAGTGAGAACCTTAGTACATCGCCACTCCAATCCGTCAATAACACGGTGATACGAACATACGGACATCGTTCGCTCACGCTGAACTTCGGTTTCAAATGGATGTTTAGAGCCGCTGATGTCAAGTTCGCCATATTGGGCGCTGACTTTCTGCAATACTTGGGTCTGTTGGTTGATGTTCGGAATAAACGGCTTAAGGATCCTGTATGTCGTGCACTGGTACAAGGCAAGCCGTTTTGGCGTCCTCCTCTCAGCCCGACATTACTCCGTCCGTCCGAAGAATCGCGCTTCACCACCGTAGGGCAAGAGTTCCCAGAGCAGACGCGACAGCAACAGGCATTCGCCGAAGTGAAACACGATGTTCAGCATCACATAGAAATCACAGGACCACCGGTCTACGCGCGGCCACGGCGTCTTTCACCCGAGAAGCTACGGCTAGCCCGACAGGTGTTTTCGCATATGATGGAATAGAGCACTGCACGGGCCTGATTTTTCGGCCCGAGCCCGGCCCGGGCCCGCTTTACGAGGCCCGAGCCCAGCCCGGGCCCGTGCGTACATGACCGAGACCAGCCCGGGCCCGGCCCGGGCCCGTGGTTCCAAGCCCGGGCCCGTGTTACTGAGCCCGGGCCCGGCCCGGGCCCGGGCGTTCATTACTAAGCTTAGCTAGGGCCCGCGTGTGCATGACCAGGCCCGGCCTGTAATAAAAAAAAATCTTTTTTTTTTTACTTACAGATTGTGCTGTATCTGTCAGCCTCACCTTCTAGAGGTTTAATAAGCTGCAGTATATAAGCAAGAAAAGGCCAAAATCTTTGTTTCTCCCACGGGAACATCAGTAATCCGGCCCATTGCCTGTGCTACTATTTTTCTGGTGGTGCGCATGCACTTACCTTGATTTGTACGATATAGTTCTATGATGTCATTTAGCATGCAAACATACAGGGCGTTTCATTTTAGCTGAACCAAATTTTTTAAGATTGCCTGTGGCAGATAGCGCAATTATAATCCTTGATCTAAAGTTGAACATGGCATTGTACGCCCTTCGTCCAGCCCATATGTGTCGCCTCTTCACATGGTCCCCAAATTAACAGGCGGCGATTGGCGTCCTTGTGGGGATTATAGGGCACTAAACCGTGTGACTGTACCGCACCGTTACGCAGTGCCGCACGTCCACGACCTCACTTCCTGCCTGCATGGCGCTAACATCTTTTCAAAAATAGATCTGGTGAGAGCATATCATCAGATACCTATAGCACCAGAGGATGTTCCCAAGACTGAAATAATAATGCCATTTGGAATGTTCGAATTTCTACGGATGCCTTTCGGCTTATGGAATGCAGGCCAAACTTTCCAAAGGTACATGGATGGCGTTGTCCGGGGCCTCGACTTCTGCAAGGTTTAGCTGGATGACCTGCTGATTACTAGCCGCGCTCACCCGAAGAGCACGAGAGTGATCTACGCTGCGTGCTACAGCGGCTGGCAGAGCACGGCATCGTTATAATTACGGCCAAGTGCGTGTTCGGGGTTCCGTCGCTACCATTTTTGGGGCACAGAATTTCAAGCGCGGGAGTGCAACCACATCAGGACACGGTCGAAGCAGTACGACGGTTTCCACAGCCAAAAACCATCACCAGCTCCAAGAGTTCCTGGGACTAGTAAACTACCATAGGTTCATTACAAAGCGCGCCCACATCCTTCACCTGCTGCACAGCCTACTAGCAGCATCAGGAACTAATGCAAGCGCCATTCAGTGGAATGACCAAGCCGTAGAAGCGTTCCTGCTTATTAAGGAGGCTCTCACAAATGCCGCTCTGCTCGCATACCCGCAGCCCGGTGTTCCGCAATGCGTAATGGTGAACGCCTCCGACGCAGCTATTGGAGCCGTATTGCAGCAGAAGCCGAGCGGAAGATGGCGACCGATTTCTTTCTTCTCCAGAAAATTGAGCCCGTCCGAACGACGGTACAGCACCTTTGGTAGAGAGCTCCTGGCCATATACGCTACTATACGACATTTCCGCTACTACGTAGAAGGGCGAGAATTTTTTGTACTCACGGATCACAAACCGCTGACTTACGCATTGCGCGCGATCAAATCAGATACGGGTGCACACGTGGCATGAGAGCTGCGCCAAATGTCGTACATCACAGAATTCACGACGGATATACGCCATGTCAGCGGGAAGGACAATGCAGCGGCAGATGCTCTTTCGCGCAGCCCAGTGAACGCCATCAGCCTACCAAGCGGCGTTGACTTCACCGCACTACTGTAAACGCACTAACGACGGCTCAACACAGTGACAGGGAGTTTAAAAGCCCACTGAAGTCCACAACCAGCACCTTGAAGCTGCAATGGGTGGATGGGCCGACAGGATCTGTATGCTGTGACATGTCCACAGGTAGCGCCAGACCGTTCATGCCCACGGATCTTCGCCGCAACATTTATGAGTTGCTGCACGGCCTCCCGCATCCAGGGATTCGAGCCACTCAACGGCTGTGCACAGCTAGGTTCCTGTGGACCGGAATAAACCGGGATGTCCGACGTTGGACACAGGAGTGCCTATCATGTCAGCGCTCCAAAGTGCGGCGCCATACGGTGACCCCCTTAGGATCCTTCCCCGAGCCGGACATTCGATTTTCCCATGTGCATTTGGACCTTGTGGGATCCCTGCCTTATTGCCAAGGGCTACTTAATAACTACTTACTAACTTACGTCGACCGCTTCCCGCGGTGGCCGGAGGCCGTCCCCATCGCAGATATAACTGCGGATACTGTGGCGCGCGCTTTCATCTACCACTGAGTAGCGCGATTCGTAGTTCCATCAACAGTGACAAAGGATCGCGGAACGCAATTCGAGTCTGTCCTATTCGGGAACATCACGCGGCTCCTAGGAATCATGCGCATCAGAACAACGGCCTACCGTCGCATCAGCAACGGTATTATGGTGTAAAGGTTCCATCGCTGCAGCTGAAGACTAGACTGACGGCAACTTCAAGTCACAGTTGGGTAGAGGCGCTACCCCTGGTTCTATTGGGAATTAGGACGGCTCTGAAAGCGTACATTGGCTGCTGCTCGGCTGAACTCGTATACGGCACAACACTTCGCCGTCCGGGGGAGTTTGTCGCTGACAGTAAAAACGCAAACGCCCTTGCCAAAAACTATTTCGCCTTGCGGCTGCGGGACATTATGAGCAAGCTACGTGCTGTCCCTCCGCGTCTGCCAGCACCACGGCTTGTCCTCCACAGAGATCTCTCCTCCTGCTCACGTGTTTGTAAGGCACGAAGCCGTCCAGCGTCCACTCCAGCCCCCGCATGATGGGCCGTTCAAGGTGGTGAAACGAGGAGAAAAGCACATCACGATCGACCGAGGTGGCCGTCACGACGTGGTTTCGCTTGACCAGGTAAAACCAGCGCATGTGGACAGCAACAGTGAAGTGCGTGCATCATCTCGAGTTCCACAGCCACAAGGACTACCAGCACAACAGGCTGAACCGGCCCAACCAGTCGTCGAAAGGTTCAGACGGAGTGGACGGCGCACAAGACCTCCGTTGCGAATGAAGTTATGAACCGCAGCTCATTGTTGACCGATTCACTAGGAGGGGGGGGGGGGGGAGTATTGTTGCTAATGCGAAGCAGTGTTTCCGTGCGCAATGCCAAGAGGGCATGCACGAGGAACCACGTGACTTAAAATTTCTTCGTGAGCTTCGGAGTGAGTAAAAGTTCAGTTGTTTGGGATGCGTGTTGCTTTTAAGAGCTTGGCTCAGCCTAGCAGCGCGTTCCAACACTATAAATATTATATATGGAATGTCATGTATTAATCGTTTACGCCCTTCTTTCATAAAAATTCCACACAAACCTCAAATTTCAAAGAAATCAGATGCTATAAAGAAGGTGCATGTACAGCAGCACCTATTATGTTCAGCACTTGTCCAAGTTTGGTGGTGAATAGATCAAGTACATCATGCAGCTCACAAAAAACAACAATGTGGTCGTCTTGGCAGAACTCTTCTTAGCAAGACGGCGTACAAAAGAGCACACAATGTTTCTTCTTTAATTATGTACAAATGAAAATGGTACTGTACTTCTAAAGTACGCTGAGCCCTATTGAGTTAAAAGACCACTGGGCGCCAAAGGTCTCGGCAAATGTCGATTCTTGCTCCGTGATCTCCACCCAAGAGGTCAAGTGTTGGGCCGACACTGAGCAAAGGCAAAGGCGTAAAGGGCTGGCGTCACGGAGCAGGGTTTGGGTACGGGCTAGTTGGTATTCCATTGCAAACTTGACTTACAGCGCATACACAGAGAAAGGGACAGCAATAATGACGAAAGACAAGCGCTGACTTCCAACTGAAATTTTGTTTTGAGTAACATGCATATATAGCCAAGACACCTTTACAAAAGCGCCCCCTACAAAACACGAAGTCAACGTGAGCAAGCACTCAAAATTCAATGTAATAGGAAGAACGAGAGCGCATGTGTCTTTCGTCATTCTTGCTGTCGATGTGTGAGCTGTAAGTCAAGTTTTTCACGGAGCGTTCGTATGGAAATGTTGGCTGCGTGACGTCATGCTCTCTCGTAACTTTTTTCTTCCTCCATGATGGTACGTGATGACGGGGGCAAGCAAAAGCCAAATAGACGCCGAGCATATGACGTGGCATTTACACGGGCGTTTGCTATTACTAATGACTAAGGAGCCTGCAAGGAATTGCTGAGGAAGCGTATAGATGAAGCGGAGCCCCGCTGATGCATTTATGCAAATGCAGCATATGGTTACGCCACCAAAACATTTGTTGCGCCAATCCACCAACCGTAGAGGACGGCAGAGCAGACGCTGCAGACGCTGAGCAGACGACTCGGCGCGGATGAACATATTTTGAGGGGCGTTCTGCCTTTCTATTGGCTAAAATGTCCTGTAGCTTCCAGAATGCTGAGAGAAACTACTAAGATAGACTATAGAACATAGATTATTCTGGTGCACTATATTATGCACATGACGTATCTTGCGAATGGGTAGGTTTTTGCCGTGCTTATTCACTAATCTGAATGAAGGCGATGATGATAATGTGCTTACAAAATGGCAAAAAGACGACTTTGGAAAGTGGGCCATGAATAAGTAGAAAAAAAAAACGTAGAAGAGGTACAAAAAATGATAAATAGACATTTTACAAAGAAAAAAAAACCCCTAGCCTCTAATTGTTGTACCGCTTCATTGTTTCATGGCCAATACCCAGATGTGGGCACGTGCCATTGATTGGGATCATCATCACCATGTGCACGCGAGCTGCTTCCACATCGTCACCAGTCTGGTTTGGACGTCATGCCACCAAAGCGTTCTTACCCCGGTGTCTCGGCTTCTGAAGCTCAAAAGCGGAGTCGTGGAAATGGAGCAAGCCTGCTACGAGGCCGGCGGGAACCGGCAGCTTCCCCACCGAATCCAGGTGCGCGCCGTTGCTACCCCGAAGAGGATGCTTCAACGGCATCTACGGAGTCAGCAGACACGGTGCCGATGTCTCTGTCCACCGACGATGAACTTGAACTCATGAACGTCAGCGATGATTCGGTCCTTTACCTGTCGTCCAGCGATGAAAATGACATCGAGACCGTACGATGCTCGACGCCTTTCAACGGCAGCTCCAGCGTGCCAGCCATGGTGGGTTCCATCATTTCCGACTCTCCTCCTCGGACTTTAGCGGCACCGCAATACGGTTCACCAGGATACGACCCCTTAAATTCCAGCATGGTCGAAGGTGGGGTGCCCATACATATGATGCCCCCACCAAGTGTTTCTCCAATTTTAGTGCCAGTAGCCCCTCCTCCCACAGACCTGACGAATGAACCGAGCACATCTGCAAGTGCAAGGCCACTCTCACCTCCTCGCCAAAGCGAAGACGAACCGTCGTCGACGACGACTCAGTCAATTCCACCATGTCCTTTAGGATTGCACCGGCAGGCGCAGCTGCGGCAAATGAGGCGCTACAACGTGCATTTTAGCGGATTCCTGCCACGGCACCAGAAGTAACAAGTCAACATGCAGCTTTTTTTAAATAGGTTCCACCACTTGTTTTATTCTCTGAAACACGACATCATGCTCTCAGTGTGTTGTAGTTTCTTTCAACGGTCCGGTTGCACCGGTCATACACCCAATTTCTCCTAAACGTATATACGTATACTTGCCGCATGCTCGACTCGTCCCTCCAAGCTTACAGTTTGATACAATAATTACCACAGGGAACTCCGGCTATAGTGTCTAAGGGAGCAGCAAGTGGGGCGGTTCAGCCAGCATGGGTACAGTGTACTAGAAACGGGGAGTGGCTCCAGCGGACGTCATGCAAGCACCGAGGGTGATGCAGTTGAATATGTGTTTCGATTTCTCGTGCTACTAATGTCCCCCTCATCGAATAACCCAGATCAACGATAAGAATTATGGTACCTGTCACAGGCGATTTTTAAAAATTTCGTAAAGCTTGATTATGAACACCCGGTATATCACCGACATAACTGTCTCTGGCCTGTACGAGCTCGTCTTATCCTTATCACCTTTCGAGACGAGGTTCATCTTGCTTCACGCAATCCAACTGGAACTTTCTTTGTTCTAATCACTTGCTATATGGCATTAGTCAGCAGTGCCTTGTTCTTTGGACCCAGGTCTTTGATTAGCTGTATTTGGATTTCATCGGGTCCTGCTGCCGTGTTATTAGGGACGCTTTCTTCAACTTATTTCCAATAAACGATTTTTATGCTAAATTTTGATCTCTCAGGCTTCTCTGTTGTTGCTGGATCTATTTGAGTCTGAACTACGCTTTCTTTAGTGCCGAAGTTATCTCTAATAACGTCTGCGATGTATACCGTAGCGCATCGTCTCCTTCGTAGATGTTACCGTCTTCATCCCTTCTAGCCGTTTGCGAATATTTAGTTGGAGCTCCGAGTGCTCTTATATGGTTCTAGAATCTTTTTGGGGTGCCTTTGTCTCGATTGCGAATGTTATGCACCTAAAGTTCACTTGTGCATTTAACTTTCTCTTGCACGAGCTCACTCGCCACCCTTTTCTTTTCTCGAGCATTTCTCCCCCGGGCTCCCTCCTCCTGCCTCCCCGTATACTCGGACCTCCCATTGCCATTAGTAACCTATGCAGATGTATTACAGCACTTGCGCTTATCGCGACGAAAATACCCGGGCGATGCCAAGGGATTAGATAAAGCAGAAAAATGTCATCTACGGAGATTACAAACCATGTCGTTTAACAATCCAGTAAAGCTACATGCTATCGAGTCACAATCCTTTTCAGCCGAATGTAAATTCTGCGGGCAGAAAGCAGATTTGTACCATATGGTATGGGCCTGTCAGGCTAATAGTGCCTTAGAAACCACACAACAGCCAACGTGGGAAGGATGGGAGGTAGCCCTGTCCAGCTCAACCCTCGAGGACCAGCAAGCCCTCGTGAAAAGAGCCAGGGCGGCGGCCTTAGCCAATGGAATCCCGGAATAAGGATCCAACCACCCTTCCCCTAACTCCCCTCTACTTTTCCTGGGAATAAAACGTTTTCATCATCATCATCATCGGTATTTGTTCCATCTAAGGAGCACCTCTTCTTCGTGTAATCCCAACTGTTTGGCTCCTCGATGATCCCTGGACTCCTGCTTACGCTCTTCTATAGCTTGCTTTATTCCCTTGTTCCACCACTTACGTGGTTTCCTCTTTCCGATGCAACAACTTTTTTTTCCGTGTCTGTCTTATTTCTTGCTGCATAATATTTACAAGTTCCTTATATTCCCAGACTGCTGTAGGAAAAGCCTCCATTTTTGCGATCTCTGTTATTTGATCTTCATTCATATTAAGAAATTCTGATGCTATTGTTTCGTGTTTTGCGTTAGTATCTGTCCCAAACTTTAATATTAAACGTCTATGATCACTACCAAGGCTATTTTTTCCATTTTCGTGTATTATCATTTAGTGTAGTTGTTCGTAGACCCTTTCTGAGACAAAGGCGTAGTCGATACATGACTGCTTGTTTCTCCCACGTTACCTGTTCATGACACTTATTCTCCCTGTTAACTACTTTAAGGTTCTGGTCATATCACACAGATCCAGCACTATAGCGAGCTGTTGTAATCAGTATATATTCGTCTAAATCATCCATGTACATGTTCACATCTCCCACTAATATCACCTGGCCCAATTTACTGAACTCATTAATATCGCTTCTAATGCAATCAACCAATTCCTTATTTTTTTTCTCTGCCATCACTACCTGTCCATAGGTAAGCTACTCCCAGCCACGTCTTCTTGCCTTCCAATGTACCGCTAATCCATAAATGCTCTTTACATGTCTCGTTTACCCTTTGCCACTTCGGACCTCGCCTAATTAGTACGCCTACGCCTCCGCCTTTCCTTGACCCGGTCATTCTGTTGCACCCTTCCCTTACAAAATTCTCAATAACTGGCGGCTGCTCCAAATCTCGTAGATGCGTTTCGGTCAAGGCGTACACGCGGATTGCTTCGTCATTCTGCTGCGTTTGAATTTACAGCCAATTTTCCTGCTTGCGACCACTCTGCATGTTTATGTAACAAATTTTACCTCCTCTGTCCTCCTTTTACCTCCTTATCCTTTGTGCCTCTTTTACTAATTCCTTGCGGTCTAATTCTGTCGTTTACTTGTGTGTCCCTCCATTCAATACTTAATCTTACTTCCTGATAGCCTGGGGCCCGCCTAAAAAAAGCTTCAGCCCGCGGCGTGAAACGACGTCCAACCAGGGTTGCTACACTTTCGCTAAAATATATCCCGTAAAGCACAAAAGCGCCTTCGTGGCCTGCTAGGTGCACTTCTCGGTTGATATCAATTACCGTAAAATTCATTGCTTTAATTAGCGTCTAAATTTTCCTGTTTACTGCAAGCACTGCCCTTTCAATTGCATAACCCTGCCTTTCAACCTCTGGCACCGTCCACACCGCGATTTGTACTTCTTTTGAAACATTCCGCAGGTCGGTGACCCCTTTGGCTATTTGCTTCGTGATCCCTGCCCCTCGTCCGTGCAGTACGTCAATAACTCTGCCCATCATCACCGCTAGGTGCCTCTCCTCCATTGTGTCCCACATGCGTTCCTTTTTTTGGCTATCACCTCTATAATCGGTATTCCCGGAAGCGCGGTAACCTGGACTCGTTCGCCTGCACCTACCCTCTCTGTAATTGCCGGTTCTACTTTACGCATGTTGGAATCCCCAACAAAGACAACTCGACGCTTTTCCTGGTCCTCGTCACCCACACCTGCACGTGGGGCCGCGACGCCCTCTCCTCCTCTCTTATAGTCACCCTTCGCTTTGTTGTCTTGCGTGGCCGGTACGTCAGAGGTAGCCCCGTCGTGACCACAACTGACGTTTGCGCCACTGCTTTCTGTTGTGGTGGTGTCGGCTTCCTTAGCTGTTCCCGCATCGGAGCCAGGTCCGTTCGCGGAATTCGCATCGATGCGTTCACCCTTGCCTTGCGGAATGGTGGCCCTCAGCTTTATTTCTTCGTTGGCAAGCTTTTCTTCTACCTCCTTCATGTGCTTCTGTTCGCTTATAAGTTCCTTTCCTAGCTTTCCAGCTCGCTTAGCTGGTCTGCGGAACGCCGTCTGCAGCGCGGCCACCGAAAGCGCACGAGGCTAATGGGGCTGACGCGCTGGAGTTTTGAAAGTACTGTGGCGCAGCCTAGTGACGTGCAACGAACTTGGCTGGGTAGCTTAAAAAGGTAGATATTTAGTTGGGGTGCTGCGGTTGCGCACGAGTTTACAACGAACACGATAGCCACGTGAATTTTTCGAATTGGTACCGCAGCAGCGGAGTTACACGCATTTGATGATCGGAACACGGCCCTCGCTCTTTTCGCTCTTCGCTACTCTCCTCGTCGGCTGGTCTCTCCTCCTCACCGAGTACACCTCCAAATGTCACGTGACATTCTTCGTCGCCAATGCGCTTCTCAAAATACGGTCCACTTCCGGTTAAAGTATACGTCCGTGCTAGCGGCAAATATACCGACGGTGAAGACGGCCTCCAGTGCCGTAGAACGTCTTCCGCGCGAGAGGTGTCCAAAGTAGACAGGAGTTCGGCCGGCGCACCACCCGCAGCACGATCAACGGGCCAATCGACGACCGCGAAGCTGTGCGTCTCCGCCACCGGCGATGAAAACATCGGCTGCAGCTTCTCTTCCAAGCAAAATAATTTCCGCTAGATAAAGCGATGCATAAATTGTACATTTTATGAAAAACAATATCCACTGTCAAACGTTAAACATGAACGAGAGCTCCGATACTTGTCGAGCTCAGCAGCAGTGCATGGTTACCGATGGGAGACTACCGGCTCGGCTGTGCTTGCATCGCAGCCGACGGCGCCGCTAATCTCAGCGTATTTTTCTTCTTTGTGCGCAATTATTGCGGAGAGTGATAACAACGATAAGAAAATATTGCAGCTTGTGAGCGTCAGTAATTCATTCCGAAGCGCCGTCCGCTTTAGCTTTGAAGTGAACCGGAAAAGCGAAGATATCAGCGCCGTCAAGCGATCAGCGGCGGTGAGGCTGCCGCACAAATGGGTCCCGGTCTTATCCTCTCTACGGCAAGGAAATCTCGCCGTTCACGAGCAAAACCGCCGTCGACCGCGGCCCGCGAATGGCAAACGGCATGCGGTGAGTTACCGTGCCGGTAACGTGGACGGGCCTTAGCCGCGACCACGGAGTAAGATATATACTCTGTAGGTGAGGACACTGGCGAAACGCGATTGACCAGATAATGTAGCAACGGCGCGCGTCCGTCGGCCCGGTGACGGCAGCGGATACCTATCGGTGGGAAGACGCAACTTCAGTTAAAATGCAGGTGAGAGCTTTTGAGGGCAAGGAACGCTTGCATACCAAAGCAAACATAGAACAGCGTCTGCAAGCGGCGTCGCGTCTCCCCATCTGCTTCGTCAGGGTGATGCCCTCTCCCTCACGCTGTCCCCTCACCACGGTGACCTACTTTGGCGCGTCACTCAATCATTTCGGATTACCGGGAAGCACCATTTGCTATACCAACGGGAGATTAAACCAATAACATCCTTTTCTATCTTGAAATTGCGTCGTACCGCCGATACGTATCCGCTGCCGTCACTAGCTGGGCCGATCGGCGCGCGACGCTGCTACTTTATCTGGTTGATCGCGTCTCGCAAGCAAGCCGAGAAGTGTCCCCACCTAAAGATTATATATCTTACACCGTGGCCGCGATTCGGCGCTTCTCGGCTACCCGCTGTTGCTGCCGTGCCGGCCCGTGCTCATGCGAAGTGTGCCGATATGAACCCTTTGTTGCGCGCACGTGTTGAAAGGCCAACACCATAGAGAAAGAAATTCAACTCTTTTCTCTATGCCAACACCGTCGGACTCTGTTCGCGCACCTAATCAGACCCATAAGCACTAAAGTCCCTATATAAGAAAAGTACCACCATCCTTTGATAAACGCCGCTTCTCTCTCTCCTGTATCTCCGATTGGACGATGATAGCGCGCGCTTTTCACTTCTTTATATTTTGTTTTGTTTTTGTTTTTTGCCTCAGAGCCATGTTGAAAGTCCTCTGCGCAGCCGCAGTCGCCGGCATCGGCGGCGGCGCGCGCCCGGCGGCGGCGGCGGCGCGCACCTAGACTTTCTAGGTGCGCCACCGTCGACTTGGCTTTCGCAAGCAAAAAGTAAAGAAAAAAGCAAGCGCTTTAGGAGAGGAGGCTGCGGAGGAAAGAGTAGATGGCGGTACTTTTCTTATATAGGAACTTTAATAAGCACGACTGTGTTGGAACTTGACCAATTTGGCACTTGCGTTGAAGGCTGTAATTACCGATTCGCAAGTGCGCACAAGCGAGCAACACGACGAGGCAGAGCAGGGAGCGCGCGTACCAGCTGGCAGACTAACCGGAAGTCGTAGGTTCTTGCTCGACCAATGGACATTGTCACCGCCGTTGACATCACCAGATGCACCCTGGCGACTTCGTGACGACCGCTGGGGATACTGGAAAGGCCAGGAAAGGAGGACGGCATTCTTTTTTTTTTTCATTTCTTCTTTCTTTTTTTTTCTTTTTCTGTTTTTTTTTTTTTTTTTTTTTGGCACGCCCGCGGCGCGTAGCGCTGCAGCGTTTGGCATCGTTGATCTTGACGGCATTCTGAACTCGATGCGCGTGCTTGCTTGAAATGTTCAAGAAATATCTGAGGTGGTTTAGGGGCCCTTTAAGATGGAGGGCGTCCCTTGAGTTACGAATTCCTGACACTAGTTGTCAAACTCGAAAAGTGCTTGAAACGCACGCACGACCTTGTGCGCTACCGCATGCACATGGAAAGTGAGCGCTCTCTGTTTCGACAAACCGCGTCGAAATTTGCAGCGGGACCTGACAATTACGCTGAGCAGCACACGGTCCCGAAACGCGGTTGCCGCCGTTATTGTTGCTTGGTAAATTGTCATGAACATGAGGGTCGTAATCCTGATGTGTGGTTCTAGCGGTTCCCCGGAAAGCCGCATGAAGCGAAGCGGCGGGAGCGCTGGATACGTGCTGGTCGACGCGTGAAGTAAGTACACAAGAGAAACACTGTGTGCTGCGTATACAAGTAGGGTATTTACAAACTATACATGTAGGGTAAGCAACACGGCTCGTTCACCTGCCGAGCGCCCCGAGCGAATTAATGAGGTTAACCAGGCAAGGTTGATGATGGGCTCCGTCAAAACCAGCGCATACCAACCCAAAGTAGTTTCGCAGCGCGCAGCCATTGCAAAACCATGGCTGTCAGCATGCGAATTTGCGAACTGCCACCGCGCACATACACAATTTGAAGAATTTTGTGCAGACGAATGTTGAAAATTACGCGTATAACTGCCGTGCATGCTACTAAAGTGGTTGCGCGATCGACTGAGCTGCAGAAACGGCATAGACACACGGCGGCCCGAATTCGGGCCGCAGACGGCCGCGGCCAGCAGTCGTCGGTAGACCTTTCATGATTCCGTTTCGTCGTTTACTGCGTATCATTTTGGGTTTCTTAAGAGCAATCTCTTCGTCGATTCATTGTCGCAAATCACGCGAACATGCCTCATAGAACTTTCCCTGTATTTTAATGTCATATGACATTCGCTGAACTTGCGAGTGGCAGTGCGTCGAAATACGTCGTAAACGTACTGGGCGTTGAACAGCTTTCTGCCTTTTCGAAGAGTGCTTGGCCCTGAAGAATTCTTGCACGCCTGAAACTCACCGAAATCTAAACCGCAGCAAAAGCGAAAGCGGCGGCTGCATTTTGCTCCTGATCTTTTAGCAGCAGACGGCCACCTTTCTCCCTACTCGTAACTACAGTGTTCTAAAAGCCATCTAATACACTGCATCGAAACCAACGAACTCGCCGTAGGGGGCGCTGTTTAGCGGAGCTTTTGCAGCGCCGCCTGGGCAGCGAGTCTTTCCCATAGTGATAGAAGTTTTAAATACGAAAGTTAAGATCGAGATCAAATACACAAAAGGCTATATAGGGATGGATGTAGTAAAACCTGAATAAATCAAGCAGGCTAGGGGACTAGTTTCCCCAGTCCCGTTTCAAAGAGGATGCAATAAACATCATCATCCCCCGCGATCCATTATTTGTTTCTTTCAGTGTTTCGACACATACAACTGTAACGAAATAAGTTTAATGTGTAAAAAAAAGGGTAATGCATGAAGTGTGCGCGAGTTGCCTGTGCACATAGCAATTAAATTTCTTTATCTTGAGGAAATTTAATTGTTCGCATGTTAACGGCATGTCAGCGGCTAACAAAATACGGTAGGCACCACGGCTTGTTTCAAATTTGGACCAAAATGGCGCCAGGCCAAGTTTGGTGGCCGTTTTTGCTGACCATTAGGCAACATTCGCCGCAAATGTCATTACTCTATATAAGCAGACATATTATTCTGTCAAAAAGAAGAAATAAAAAGAGAGAAAGAAAATAAACGCCAATGGCATTACTGGAACTTGTAGAACATTAAGAGCGATCAGATACCTCTTACCACGTCCTCCGAGACGTTGGACCATTTTTTGGACTCGAAGGCAGCTTAAATTATTTAAAGAAATAATTGAAATCAAGGGTTTTATGGGCCAAACCCGCGATCTGATTACGTGGCACACCGTAGTGGGTGGCTCGATATTAATTATGGTCACCTGGGGTTGTTTCTGCATCCAGTGCACGGTTCACGAGCGTTTTTCTATTTCGTCCACATCGGAATGCGGCCGCTGCGGTCGAACTCGCCTCATCAAGATCAGCAGTACAACGTAATGCGCTTGATAAGGACGAACTCTAATTCCCATATGGCTGTTACCGACAGTGCATCATACGCACACCACTTCGCATGTAAAGCAGGATTTCTTATCAGTAACCAGCATAGGGCGGAGAGTTTTCATTTTTCAGGGGGGGGGGGGGGGGGGGCTGGGACCCTGCCGGCTTTCCGAAACCTACCTACCTAACTATATATATATATATATATATATATATATATATATATATACCCTTTGCTAACAATTTTCTATTTCTAGCTTTATGGCGCACACATTTATATCGATATTCCAGGTATTTTTTCGCTGTTGTCGCCGTGATGTTCCGTATTAAATGCAAAAGCCAAGTACATGAGCGACCCATACGCTGTGGGTGCGAGAAAAAGCACGTAACAGTGAGCCGGAAAGGATGGCGGCTTGATGGACATTCTCTTCCCACGCGCTCAATATTTCGGGTTATTTGTAGGTCACCTAATTCAACGCGAATGGGAAGGAGAGCACGCGTCTTCTCCTCTAGCCCTGCCGTAGCTGTGAATGACTGTGCGCGGCTGGCACTTTTGTGGCCCGCGAGCCATATCTAATTGTTGGTAAACAGTGGTGGGTGCAATTATAAAGGACGAGCAGGGATGGCTGCTAACTTAATGCGCGCTGTCTTCCTTGCCGGGCTGTCTTTCCGCGCCCTAGTGTGTTAGAATTAAGAGACAGATTTCACTGCAGATCACTGACAGAGGCCGTCTGTAGTGGACATAAAAATAGGCAGATAATGATGGTGAATCTAATTTTCGGAGTTGCGGTGAATCGCGTGGCTGTACGAACCGTTCGCCTCCATTGCCGGCATTCTTCATAACGCTTGTGTTGTGAAAGCGAGTGCTCGAAGTCATCCAGTGAGGTAGTTACAGGTTTACATGGTCCGTCCATTACACTATGCTTGCTATTTTAATTTTAGGTGAATGTTTACTACAATTTATATGGCCACTATAACTGACGTATAGACTCAAGGGCCGCACTTTTCGGTTGCGATCTTGACGGGCCTTTCATTGGACCGGGCCATTTCATCTCCTTTTTCTAAATACGATTATGAAATCCGCCGTAAACCTCCGCGATCGCCTCCTCTCGACATCCAGTAGCGGCGCGCGAAAGTACACTGCGCGCCACAATTCTCTGTTGAGCCCGATCAGAATCAGCGTACGGAACGTGATTGCTTCTCGGTTGGATGTCTTTTTTTTTTAATACTGGCTGTCAAGTTGGGGGTGCGGCCCTTACACGGGTGCGATCTTTACAAGAACTTACGCGCTAAGAATCTTCCTTGGTGTAATTGTCTTCTACTTCGCTATCACTAATACTGCTTCGCCTTCCCGGCCAAACTGCACACTCTTTTTTAGTACTTTGAGTGCGAGTTCAAGCGCTGCTGCGTATGACTTCTAAACTTCTATTTATACTGATTTCGAGTGAATCCGGCGTGGCATCATTTCGGCTACTGAGTGAATTTTTCAGCGAACACTTTCAACAATTTGTAAAGGTTGCCTGTGGCAGATAGCACAATTCTAGTTCATGAGCTCGTCTACTCGAACAGGAGGACATTACTTGCACAACAAATTGGAATTCATAATTGACTAATTCATAAAATAACCATTTAAGTTTTTAGCTAATTACATTATGGCCCATGTTGCAATTACAAATTCTAGCCGTGGAGCTCGGATCCACTTGGAACTAATTCTCAGGCTGACACCAGTGTTGAGATATTAATTCTCTAACTTTACGGAGAAATGCATTGGCGTTCCAATCACCTTCTTAACAAAACATCGTTTTATGCATCGAAGCCCAAACGTAAGAATAGATATGTAAATTATGGAGTTTTACGTGCCAAAGCCACGATCTAGTTATAAGGCACGCCGTAGTGGAGGACTCAGGAATAATTTAGACCACCTGGGGTTCTTTAACGTGCACCTAAATCTAAGTATACGGGTGTTCTAGCATTTCGCCCCCATCGAAATTGAGCCGCCGTGGCCGTGATTTGATCCCGCGACCTCATGTTTAGCAGTCCAACACCATAGCCACTCAGCAGCCGCGGCGGGTGAGCACAAAAGTAACTGGAACGCCAATGCATGTCTCCGCAATTTTCGGCAATGAATATCTCGAAACTGGTGCCATCCTGAGAATTAGTTCCTAGTGCAACCTCCTTGCGAACTCCACCGATAGAATTTGTAAATTGCAGCATGGGCCATAACTTAATATGTTAAAAATCTAATTGATGAATTTTTGTTGATTAGTCGATTATGCATTTAAATTTTTTGTACAAGTTTTGTCCAGCTCTTCGAGTAGACCAGCTCATGAACTAGAATTGTGCTCTGGGCCACACGCAACCTTTAAAGTTTTTTCCAAAGTGTTTGACACCCGTAATAATGGCCTCTGCATGCCAGAGGCGATGATTCCATCCCTAATGCATAAATGTTGTAAATAATTAGAAGAGGGTTTTTTTTTCTTTTTTTGCCGCGAGTCGTTAGCATTACCTACTGGAAAGATAATAAATATTCAGACACATATCACTCACGTGCTTTTCACACGCCATTGTTTGAAGACTCTGCCAAAGGGGTCGCTGAAGTCTGCAGGTTTTTTTCAGGGTCAAAAAAGCACGCAAAGTATTTTGAAGTGAGGTGAACATACATCAACATATTCATTCTTTGGGCATAGGCTATCCATTTAGTTGGCTACCTCGTTCTCTTTAAAAAATGTAATAAACTTTGCCCTGTGTATATATTTAAATATATTCTGTTTGTGCATGGTGTTCTCAGCTGAAATTTAAAAAAAAATGTTGCAGTGAGGACACACGGAAGAGGTAGCCGCCGCTGATGCTTCTAATTCGTTTTTCCTCCTATTGTCTGAATTTCCCGAAATAAAGTGAAAGTATAAATTAAAACCCGTGCACGTCCGCGCCAACAATGATGCTGTAAGCTTTTAGCCAGAACAAAAGTGAAAAGGTAGAGGCAACGGCAAAGAATTCTCAAATTATATGGGTAACAGAACTCCGGTAATTACACTCTAGGGGCCGGGAGGGGGGGAGCACCCGGAGCACCCCCCCCCCCCTCCGTAGTCGGCGGTTTTTTTCCCTCAGGTTTTAATTACTGCGTGATCATCCCTCCCATTGTTGCAAAAGAATTCGCTTGGTGTGAGTCCTTGTAGAAGAATAGTTATTGATGTCGTGGAATCATTTATAAGATACGATAAGGCTGCTTTCGCATCAAACTCTTGCTTCATGTTACCGGCGTTACATTAAAACGGAAGAAAGCGGAGGCACTCGCACCTCAGTCTCCTTTTTGTGTCCCGTTTTCATCTGCGCTATTAATATGAATTGAGAATCCAGTAAATTATTAGTCCATCTGTCAGTATTACATCTCACTGAACTGTCACTGCTTCCTCTCTGACAACTAGAAATATGAAGATATCGGATATCATTTCAAAATAGACACGTACACCCAACCGGTAAACAGGTTACTGCTCCACGCAAGCAAAATGGCAAAATGAAATAGATGCACGCACTAAAAACTTCAAGCAATACATGGCTACGTAACAAAAAATGGTAGGCGACCCTAATCTTTGACTTAAGTGTCTCGTAGTGGCACTCGCATTTCGGTGTTTCTGTTCTGTGCGTTGGTGTATGGTAATCAGTGATTTCTAATTATTTCTAATTATTCCAGACACTTCAGGGGGACGTGAGGCCCCCAGAGGCGACGACCTGCGTCGGGATTCTCACCACGCGAACGAGCTCGAGAAGTTGCGCCGAGATAACGAGCAGTTGAGGAAAGAAAACGCGCGGGTTAAGCAAGAAATGAGCAGGCTAGCTGCGGAGATGGCGGAGATTAGGAAGCTCGCGCTTTCATCCTCCCCGACCCAACCCACCTCCGTTCCTGTCCCGGTAGCCCTGGATACGTCCGAGGCATCCCACGGGTCTAGCGCCCCCAAGCGTCGAGCGGTAGAGAACAGACAGGAAGATGAGACTATAAAATTACTCTCGGAACTCAATAATGCCGTCGCCAGCATGCAGGCTAGCTTCGAAAAGGTCCAGGCAGCTATAGCGCACACCAAAATGGGATTAGGTGCACTCAGTGAGCGCATCAGCAAATTGGAAGAGGCCGATGCCAGGCCGGCTCCTTCGCAGGCTGCAGTACAACGCAATGTACTAGCACCACCAACGGAAGGCGCGATTCTGAGGGCCGCGTTATCCACTCAACCCTCCCCTCAGCCTAGGCATGGATAGTACGGACGAGAACTTTAGCATCTGGCAATGGAACTACGGAGGGTTTCCGAACAAGAAGCCACTTCTGCAGCAATATTTACGAACTCTCGCAGGTAAACCCAAAATCATCGCTATTCAGGAAGTTGTATCTAGTACCCCCATCAAACTCGCCGGTTATCTGGTATTATCATCACATTCAGGAGGTAGGGAAGTTGCTACCCTCGTCAACAAACGGTACAATTGCCTCTCGCGCGACCTCGGCACAGTTAGTGATGGCATCGAGTATGCCATGACCGAAATCCTCATGGACCCACCCAGAAGGGGCCTCAGAAGAAACAGCCTCTTTACCCTTAACATATACTGCAGTTCAGCTACCGCAGAGCGAGAGCGGAGTTTCTCCTCAAGAGCGCCGTCAGCCTGGCCGGTGTGGACCCCCTTGTCGTCGTCGGCGATTTCAACGCCCCACACAGGGTGTGGGGGTACACCTATGACACGCCCAAGGGACGCGACCTGTGGCGGACTACGATGGAAGCGGACTTGACACTCATCACCGATAAGGATTTCCCCACTAGGAGAGGCAACTCCACATGCCGGGACACTACCCCAGACCTCTCTTTTGTCAAGAACGTCGGGGAAGTGAAGTGGGTAAACACGGCTCTAGACCTCGGAAGTGACCACTACGTGATCGAGGTGTCCTTCACGGTTGCCCGCTGTAGGACGAGGAAATTCAAGATCGATCGACTGGGACGTTTTCCGCAAGATCAGAGCGGAGCGTGCACCGACGGCCGAGACAGATTTAGAAAGTTGGTGCAAAGGGATCAGGGATGATGCCTCGGCAGTGACCAAGGAGGTCGTCACTGACCTCGACGTTGACAAGATGGATAACAGGTTGGCCCACCTGCTGGAAGCCAAGCAAGGCCTCCTTACGAGATGGAAGGGACAGAAGCATAACAGGAGGCTCCGCAAGAAGGTTTCCGAGGTCAACAGGGAGATCGAAGAGCACTGCAAGAACCTGTGTAAACAACAATGGGAGGAGCTCTGCGAATCCGTCGAGGGCCAGCTCAGATCCGGCAAGAGCTGGGGTCTGCTCAAACACCTTCTAGATGAGGGCAGCACCAGGTCCAGCCAGAGACGATCCCTTGCGCAAGCCATCCACCTCGTTTCAGACTCTACCCCGGACGAGTTGATTGTCGACAGGCTCATAAACAAGTATCTGCCAGTCGCCGATAGCTCTGCCCCCACCCAGTTCCCAGACTACACGGGGTGTGATGTGCCGGAGTTGGACCAGGATTTCACTGCGGTTGAGATCCGACAGGTCCTCTTATCCCTGAACAGCAAATCCGCCCCTGGCCCAGATGGCGTCACTAATAAGATGCTCAAGAATCTCGATGATGAGTCGATCGACTTCCTCACCGAAAGGATTAATGAAGTCTGGCGCAGTGGACATGTCCCCACACAGTGGAAGACGGCCTGCACGGTACTCATCCCCAAACCCGGTAAAGCACCAGGAATCGACAATCTGAGACCAATTTCCTTGACGTCCTGTGTAGGTAAAGTCGCAGAGCATGCCCTGCTCAGCCGGCTCACGGTGCACCTCGAGACCAATGACATATACACCCACAATATGATTGGTTTCAGAGCCGGCCTCTCGACACAGGACGCCATGAAGCTGATAAAGCATCAGATCATCGACCGGAGCACGGGAGATACCAGAGCAATCCTTGGAATAGACCTGGAGAAGGCTTTCGACAATATCTCACACGAATTCATTCTCCAGACTATTACCGGCCTCGGGCTTAGGAAAGAGGGTCTACGACTTCGTCCGATCATTCCTAAGCCAGAGAACTGCCAAGCTCAAGATTGAAGGATACCTCTCGCAAGAAATCACCCTCGGTTCACGCGGCACGCCTCAGGGCTCAGTCATCTCGCCAACATTATTCAACATCGCAATGATCGGGCTTTCCAAGGAGCTCGCCAAGATTCAAGGAATCAACCATACCATCTACGCAGATGACATCACCATCTGGTGCGCTGGCGGGAGTGACGGCCAAGTTGAGGACGCCATGCAGAGCGCCATCGATGCGACCGAGCGCTTCCTACGCCCCACTGGGCTCAGATGTTCTCCATCCAAGTCTGAGCTACTTCTCTACAAGAAAAGACCCAGAGGTGGTGGCCATCGTGATTGGAAACCGGCGTCCGAAAGCGAAATACGGCTTTTCACTGGTGACGGGTCCCCGGTGCCCAGAGTGGACTCGCTCCGAATATTGGGGATGTATATCGAGTCTAACGGTGCCAATGGTGCCGCACTCAGAAGGATCATCGCCAAGACGGAGAGTGCTCTCGGCCTCATCCGGAGGATCGCCAACAGGCACCAGGGAATCAAGGAAGACAATCTCATCCGCATTATACATGCTTTTGTGCTCTGCCACCTTCCATACTCGGCAGCCATGCATAATTGGCATGTTGCAGAGAGGAACAAGTTAAATTCCCTCATCAGAAAGGTCTTCAAGCTTGCCCTCGGCTTACCTGTAAGCACTCACACCGAAAACCTGTTAAAGCTCGGAGTGCACAACACGCTCGAAGAAATAATAGAGGCGCAAGAGCAGTTCACAGCTGCTCAGGCTATCCGGCACCCCGGCGGGCCGCAAGATACTCGACTGAGATGGACCTCTACCCTGTCGACCATTGCCCCGACGCCGTGCGGCATTCCCAGCGACATCAGATCTCAACTGCACATCGCGCCCATTCCCCGCAATATGCACCCCGCACACAACGTCGGCAGACGTCGGGCCAGGGGTAGAGCTCTACTCGAACATGTCCGTAACAACCACATTGAGGCAAGCTTCGTGGATGCCGCGGCATATGTCCAACAAGAGGCGTTCGCCGTCTCCATCGTCGACTCTAATTCCAGGATCACTTGCTGCGCTACAGTACGCACTTCGAAGCCATTAGTAGCCGAACAGGTTGCAATCGCGCTGGCTGTGCTCGATGGTCGCAGAGAGGTAATATATAGCGATTCTAAGGCTGCCATTAAGGCCTACCAAACCGGGATGGTCTCCCCTCAGGCCCTTCGCATTCTCCAAAGCTTGAAAAGTATCTCTCCGCATTCTCTCATTTGGTTTCCCGCTCACTTAGGGGTCGATTGAGGGCTCTCCCTCTAACCCTAACGAGAGCGCGCACGAGGCCGCGCGAGGACTCACTGACCGCGCCGCCTCCGCAGTCCCCCTACCCCGCGGGGAACCATTGATGACGTATAATGAATCACTAAGCATTATTATCTGTCAAGACGGGTATTCCCCCTCCCGCACCCTGCCTTATGCAGGGCGCGGGCGGTGACCCTTCGACTTTTACAAGCTCGTGCGTATCCTAACCTTGCGGTTCTTCACGCTATATACCCTGAAAGGTATCCCAGTGCGGACTGCCCTGCCTGTGGACTAACGGCAACATTTAACCATGTGTTGTGGGAGTGTGAAGCCATCGGCTCCGCCTTCAGCGAGGATAGGTGGGCTGCGCTTTTGGGCAGCTCCGAACTCAACGACCAAACACTGGCCGTCCAGAGTGCCCGCGATCGGGCCGTCAAGCTCGGCTTGCCGGTCCCTACGTGGGACTAGCCGGGTGGCGCGGGGTGTCCCCTGCGTCTTCTCTGGACCTCAATAAAGTTATTTCACTCCCCATTACGACGACAGAATAGAAGTGGAATTCTGCGCTGGAATGATTAGCGGGTATACGCAGCCAGCTATGAAAGCAGACGACGACGACGAACGCGCGAGCAGTGTCACGAGTGCACGCCGAGCACAAGCACGAGCACAACCCGAGGGGCGCCTACGAGCCAGCTGCGGAAGAAGACGACGACGCTCGAGCGAATGTTGATGATTATAGTTTTGTGTACACAGGCGATTTCGCCTACAGACAAAGAACTTTATTCAAGATTTCGCCTAGCGATAAAGGATTTCGCCTATAGTAGGAGCCATTGCTTGAGGGGTTTGACAGATTTAATTTTTGAAGCAATTTGATTTCGAAGAATCGCAAGCGGATATGGCGGGCGAATGCTGCTAACCACGCCGCCTAGCAAACTCGAGACATCGAACGCCAGCGACAACGGCGGCATACCGTCAGTGACGTCGTTCTCTCCGTCGCAGCCGAACGTCTGCGTAACCTCATAAGTGAGAAATACTTTAATGAACCCTAGAACCCAGTGATAAATATCGGGGCCGCACGTTTCAGCTTCGCTGGTTAACCATCTTCACGGAGTTCATTCATTCAATCATTCTGGACTAAGTGCCATTTTATAACATATATTGTTGATATTGTGAAAAGCCAATAGTGCCAACTATAGTTAGTCTTTAACAAGGTAAAGATTACCTTTATCAAACGTTTATACACTTTTGCTTCAAAGTAGGTTCCACCTCTCAAATATTAAAATGGGGTCCTACAAAAGTAGATAACTGCGTTTCAGCCTTCTTGAAAGTACCCGGTAAAAATTTCGATTAATCGATTAATAGATTAATCGATGAAAAACCCTGCATCGAAAGCGATTAATCGATCAAAGGCTAAAACGATGAACGATTAATCGTTATTCGAATAAAATTATTAATCGTCCATCCCTAGTATACTCCGTCCGTTTCCGACGGAGCCATGGCGAGTACGACATTTTTAGACACTTTTACCTGCCGTAAATTTTGGTACTTGTGTACATGCACAGGGAGTTCACCGTTAAATCTGCAATTATCTGCGCTGCAAGCTACGCACACTTGTTAAATAAAATGAGCCATGTAAAGGTTGCTCTGTTGACGTATCTTTACTCACATTCAAGAGAATGTGTATTGTACTAAACGGTATTGTATGCATAAATATTAACCACAAGGGTAAAATTACCCTTTTGTCGCATTCATGGCCGAGTTTAGGCAAGTCAGAGGCTAATGGACGTTCTTTTTAACCCAATGGCCCCATTTATTAGCACCTTGCTGCATCCCGGCGAAGCTCTCATTTCTACCACATATATTGTCATTAAAAACAAAATAATGCAAAATGTTTTTTAATGTTATTTTTCCAGTGTGTGTGGAAAGCTGTTGACGAAATTTCGAGAAAAATTAACGATGGTTTTTTTTTATTTTGATTTTTAAATAGTGTTCATTTTCGTCAAAACTTCACATTTGAGGCAAACTGTAAAAATGGAAATTTGTGCTACAGCAACAATATTCAGCACAATCGTAAAACAGGTAAAGGTCTCATAGCCCACCAAATTTGAAAAGGCTACATGCATTAGTTTAGTAGATAAAAATTCGTAAATATAGCAAATTTCGAAAAGCGTATCAAATTAAGAATTTTTTTTAAACACATGCACAGATTTGCACAGAAGCCTCAAACAACGCTTGCTGACTCTTCTTTACGTGTACGTTTTACACAAGAAAAAACATTCTTTGTAGCCGTAATATTTTGTATTTCACATTGTTGTGAATTTGCAAGAATGCCCGGTGCATGAAAATGGCGCCTGCAACCTGAAGAGTTTCGACATTCTTTTTCTCCTAAAGTATCCATTTGTCAAAGAAGGCAAGTTCACTTTCGTACTACCGAGTGATATGCGCACAAAATATAAAATATTGAATGAAATCTAAAATATGAATTTGAAATATGAAAGGTGAAAGAGCGAATGCGGAGTACAGCGAGGGACGTAAGACGGCGAGAGCGAAGAGAGCACGAGAAGGAAATCGGAGGCGGAGAGTATGGCGAAAGGGTGAGGGGGAAAGCAGAGTGCCGCACGAGACATATTCCTTGGCGGCGACCAGGCATGCGGCGAGCGCGTCCACCAATACCATATACGGAAACAAAGCGCTCGCGTCGGGACGACTGCGCATGCGCTGCTTCGCCTGCGCCACTAGAGAATGAGCTCCACGCGAGCTACGTGTTCCCATGTTCCTGCTTTATTTCTGAACAATAAGGGACGCAACCGGTGGAAACGCTTCGTCTGCCGCTGCTGGTAAACGAGCTGCCCGAGCAGATGCTCAGCGCCACCGCCGAAATGACCCTGTCGTTCAGAATCAAATTATTTGCCAGAAGATATGGCGAATTCAAAACTCCTAAACAGCCGCGCTCATAATTCGCATTAGGGAGTATCCTAATCGTCGCTGCTGATCTGAAAATCCGTGCTGTCGTGGTCGATAAAAAAACTATTTACATATAGTATCTCCTCAGGGAGTTATCTGAATGATGTGATAGCATTTCATAGTAACAACGTCGTGTCGAGTGCACGCACTCAACACTGCTGGTAATCCTAGCACTGCTCAGCGGCTGCGGTCGTCTTGTTGCCATTACGGTATATGCGACAACACTACGGCGACATGAACTGCTGCGGAAGGCGCCACAACGTGAACTGATGAGGCAAGCAAACTAGGGCAGGGGGCTGCGCCAGGTGCACTGATGACGTTCCGATCCGAAGCCACGGCTGATCCACAGTCCTGGCTTACTAAAGGTGCGCCTAGTGCGCGCCTGATTGCGCACGCGTACGTACGTCACGTGGTCACAGAGACCCGCTCGTGCCGCTGCTCGCGCGTTTCTCGTCATCTTCTTCTACAGCTGGCTCTGATGCCGCTGATAATGCCAGCGTTCCCATACTGCCCCTCGCTCTCGTGGCACTGTTCGCGCGTTCGTCGTCGTCTTCTTCCGCAGCTGGCGAAAACATTATCTGCTATCCACAAGTTTATTGAAGTGGCAGGAAGGCTTCACTGCTAGGGTAGCGGCCGTGGGACGCATCACTTGATTTTTTTTTTCTCCTAAATTTATGAATGTGCCCTCTCAAAATTTATGTTGGCATGGAGTTGGCTGTGTGTTAAATGTTAGCCTTTTCCCCATTTTGTGTTTTGTTAGACGCACATTTCAAACAATCTAATGTGGCCGATCCCCCCTGCGGGTACGAGCCATGTTTGGAGGCAACCACAACAACATTGCTGCTGGCTGAATCATGAAAGCGATCGTATTGCGTTAGGACGGGCGGACGCTTAAACAGTTTTCTCGTTGGGTAACCATAGAAATGCCCACGCTTTTAAAAATCAATCTGCTGTAGCTTAAAGGCGCGCTCTTGGTATTTTATTGCCATATTTC
Organism: Dermacentor silvarum; assembly: GCF_013339745.2. Taxonomy (NCBI): domain Eukaryota; kingdom Metazoa; phylum Arthropoda; class Arachnida; order Ixodida; family Ixodidae; genus Dermacentor; species Dermacentor silvarum. The sequence goes on from NC_051154.1 coordinate 252,889,597, forward strand.
AAGGAATATTCTACCGCTTTTTAGAGCATGAAAATTTGGACAGCGCGAACTTCGATTTTATACCATCATGGCGTTTTGCTGCGTTGTAGCAATGCCGTTGCTCTCAATACCTACCCTGAGCCTCCGATCTGATTCAAAAGTGTTTCTACGAAACTGCGAGCGTTCCAAAGCGTTTTCTCTCACTCAATCACACGCTTTACATATTGCAGATAGACGTAATAGCAGACCTTCCTGTAGGCGAACAACTATTCGACCACGTCACCGTGAACGGAATAGCGGCAACCACGGTAGAGAACATCGAAATCAACTACTATTTACCGTCCACAGTGCCAAAGTATTCTCTGTTTAGAACAGGTGAGCTGAAACGTACAATTGCGATTGACGTCTACTTTGTGTTTTCGTGCCTTTTAAAACACATTTCTCAACGTGAATTCTCATACATGACATCCGTGCATCATACATACGTGTATATGATATCCCTAATAAACCTGCACAAAGACAGCGTAGTAGATAGATGTTTTGATATCACTTCATGAAAGTTTCTTAAGGCTACAACATTTTTACACCTTATTGCGCGTAAATTCCAGCGTTCTTGTGGTTTGCACATATCGCCAAAATAACTTGTACAACGCTAAATTTGTTTTCAGAGAAATATCAAAGTAGCAAGCGAACATTCAAGTTACCTAGGAGGTGTTCTTGTTGAAATGGAAATAAAAGAGCACTTTTTATTAAAAGTATATGCCGTGAGTAACTTCTTGGTTGATCCAATATGACATATAGCAGCTTCAATGTTGTATCTATTGATAAATGTACGCCTTACGTGGTAATCGGAAAAATTCTTAATATCTTTGGAAAACGCTGAGGGCACAATATTGGAAAGCATTTTTGGTCTAACCTATTGTGTACACAATAACAATAAATGCAAATAAGGTTTCTTACTATTCTCAAATTGCTGTGCTGCTGCCTTAAAATCCGGAAAGAATAAAATTGTGCTGCCGGCGACGCGTTATCGGTGTCAATTAAATAGGCAATGTACGCGTCCTTGGTTGACGATGGAACACTTTGCCAACGATTACCTTCTGACGACAATGAAATTGAGAAAGAGGAAGAAGTGTTTCAGATGTAAAAATCGAGTTCACATGCTTAATCATCACTTCAGGAATCGTGATGTCGAAGCTTTGAAATTACGCAATGTAGTACCGAGGTACGTACATATTCGTGTGAAATCACTCTTCGACACATCTTTATTAGTAAAATCATCTTCAGCTAATATGCGAGTTGTCGATGGTGGAGAATGCACTTAGTACACTTGAGATAGATCAGAGCCGTCTGTCAACATGGTTACAGAAACCGATGTGGAAAATAACGCAGGCATTCAGTCATGATGCAAAATTTCTGCATTAAGATAATACTTTGCCGTTTAATGCTACCAGTAGCATATGATGATGATGATGATATAAACTTTAATTTTCGAGACGGTGTTCCCGAGCGTTTGAGCTGTGGATCACTCTAGGTGGGAGGGTCCCTCATTCCAAGAATCCTCTGGCCGCGATAGCATCCCGGGCTCTGGCGACAAGACGTCGTTGGTCGTCCAGGGCCGGGGTGGAGATCTTGGCCTCCCACGTCTCGGCGAGGAGGTTCACGTCTTCAGACGTTGTATGTTTAGTAACGGCGTCTTCGGGGCGCCACGGGCACTCTAGTAGCAAATGCGCCAGAGTGTCTGGCACGGCGCAGATCGGGCAGTTGTATGTGTGTAGTGTCGGGTGGATGCGATGCATAAGGATCCCATGTGTGTACGTATTGCTCTGCAGTCTTCGGAATGCGGTGCTTTCCTCTTTCGTCAGTTTTGGATGAGGTGGCGGGTACACCCTGCGTCCCAATCGGTAGTGTTGGAGGATGGCTTTATACGGGGGGGGTATTGTCTCCGTTTCCGTTGCGTCACCAGGCGGTCGGGGGTCTCGCGAGGCGTCGAAAGAGGCCCGGTTGACGTGGTCGCGGGCCGCGGCGTGTGCCGCTTCGTTTCCCTCGAGCCCCTCGTGCCCTGGTACCCACGTGACGCAGGTGTAAGGGAGCGGAGTGCTTCTTTTCTGCAGAATTTTGACTGCTTCCACTGATATTCGGCCTCTCGTGTAATTGCGCACTGCGGATTGGGAGCATATGAATTGCTTTCTTTCCGTATAGTGCAAATCTTTGTGGAGGTGGCAAATTTTCTGTTGGCTGGCCTACAGAGTGAGAATTAGGAACTCCACGGAACAGCCAATGCGTACACAATAGCGTGGTCCATGAAATAATAGCATGAGCATTCACAAACGCAATTATGATGGATCTTTACAAATTTATTGTTTCAGGACCACTTATCCATGCTTTTGGCGTTGAATGTGTCGCCTTCTTAAGCACGCCAAACGCCGATCCCACGCTGCCGGACATTCAATTTCTTTTCGTGACGCTCAATCCCACCACGATTGAAGCGGGATACATTGCCAGTGTAATAGGAATTTCACAGGTAAGATGCTCATTTTTTCATAACTATTGTTAAATAAGAAGCCCTATTGAATAGGTTGACATACACGTCCAACACCTACATATACTTACAAGCAAGACACTTCACTATTTGCATGGAGTTAAAAATAGATGTTATGGCGCGTTTCCGGCTCCCAAATTGCTCTCAGCAAAAGCGTTTCCTTCAACATATGTCTCTATTATCCAGAGGGGAGCCTTCGTTGGCGCATGTATTTGGATACCACTTATTTCGTGTTGGCGCGCGGGAATTACTGCAGAAATTATCCTCAGTGACAAGGTGGTGGCAACACTGCGTCGCATACATGAAGTAGCTATTTCTGCCTCCCCCGTCGCTGTCTTTGGTGACGCATTCGTGGGTGTTCCTTTATTTCATACAAATCCCAGTCTCAAACTCTGAACAAGTGAAACAGTCTTCGTAACATGGAATTTACTTTCGGACTTTACCTTGCACATCCGCCAATACACATCGGTTAAATAAACCTTGCCCGCAGGAGCGCTGTCTCCTCTCTATCTTCTTTGACGTCATGCCGTGAAGATTAGCCTTTAAGGTGAAGCAAGCGCTGGACGTTTCTCATTTCTGAGGCGGTCGTGGGTGCAGTTTTATTCCTCTCGCATTGGGGGACAAAACATTCGTTTCCAAGAATTATGGCCCTGTAACGGCCAAGCACTTGACCGGGAGCGCACTTGTACTCATTTTACTGGTAGGTGCACACTAATAATTATTATTTGAATAATAATACCTAAACAAATTTAAAGTCGATATATTTCACGGTATACAGGTGGAGAGCGGTGGAAAGTCATTGAAGATGAAGACTAAAACTAGTGTTTCGGTGACCATGTCTTCCTACGCCCGCAACCTACACAATTCGTCAGGATGAGCACAAGGCAGGCGCCCCATCCTTGTCACATCATCGACGGGATCCCTCTGAATACCCAGCGCAATACACTCTGAATACCCAGCGCAAACTTGCGCCATATACACAGACCAGTATTGTCGTAGCCCTTGTATATTACCAAGAACGAAGGGTCAACGAACGATTGGCCTGGACAGGACTGGTTCCACCTTTCTGAGCTACTACGTAACCGATGCATGAGTGGTCGGAACCGGAGATGGTCGCTGACTATCAATGAATGTATTTCCGGTGAGGCCTTCTGCTTTTGCCTCGCGCACGAAAGCTAATAATCATAAAACAAAATGAAAGACATAATGATCAGCCGATTTCTTTAACGCGATAGAGACCCTTGCCTCATTAAACTGCTGGATGCAGTTGAATTAGGACTCCGAAGTCATACAAAGCTGAGCGTAATGGTCATCATATTTATCAAAATATGCCTCATAAACGAAGCCACTGAAGAATTCTCGTTGTAATGTGTACGTCGCTAAATCCACACACGCCGGTTGGTGCGAGCGCGCAATTTCCAACAGACAAAGCAAAGCCAATTTGCAGCTGGCGATGTCAAAGATGCTTCGGTGATTCAAAACACAAATATACACAATATGTTTTTACCACCAATTAGTCACCATTATATAAGTCTTCGACACGCCATAGCAACCAGGTCTTTGTTGAAGCTACCGACGCATCCCAACCCTCGTATTGCATAGGCTGCCCACCACCTCCTATCAAGTCATCTGACCACTCTATGAAGATTATTTAGCAGTGTGTGCTTCACAAGATCGCTTCATTCGCACGTGACAACTCGAAGTTTCCACAGCCAGACCTATCAATTGAAGCATAATGTGAAGTCACATCTGCTGCAGCATTGCCCAGTAATCAACCACCTGGACTGCAGGCTGCTTGGACTCGGTCTTCGATTCCATCTACACCAAAGAAAAATGCGCACCTGCTTCTTTTCACGGTGGCATGAGGCAGACATCCTCACTCTCAAGACACCACAATGAAACCAATAAGAACGCATGTTCATTTCACGAGGAAGAACATTCGGTGTTATCAACTACGGATGAATCGCTAACATGTGCACTAAGAACTACTTCGCAGCCTCTAAACTCAATTGGGAGAACTAGCACTCAACAAACAGCTACCACGATAGCATCATCAGCAGTATGAAATGTTCCACAGTCACTTTGATGATTGAAGTGACCAATACGAATAGGGCCACACTAGGCTCCGGAGAGCCATCTGGCAAGTCAAACACACGGACCTCATCATCAGACAACGTACAGCTGAAAGACGAAGACCAGTAACTCCAAGAACAATTTTGGCTGCCACAAGAAATGTTCAGACACAGCCAACGACGAACAGCAGAATAGTCGAGACTCCAAATGAACCACTCAGCAATGCGTCAACACATCACCCAACCAAACACAAGGCTAGCTCATCCCATAAGCCTTTTGGAAGAAATGAACGTCGCGAAGGACATATTCAACGTCAACTATCAGCACTTCGCCTATCGATGTCCATATTTCTGTGCGGCTACGACCCACAAAATGATGTAAAGACATGGGCCATTTCAAGATGCACCAGAGCAGCATTGAAATAGTTACAGGAATACCCAAGCAACGAGCAGTCGTTCCAGAAAAAAAAACATACATGTCCAAGCATCACAGGTTAACTGAGTCCCGCACCGATGCTACTTGTCCCCTTCCCCCCCCCCCCCCCATGCGACCGCAATACCGAATACAACGCACCACCTGCATCGTTGGACACACAAACAGCAGGTACAGTTCCCGCTTTTAAAAGCTCCTCAAATATTACACTATTGTGACAAATGTAGCAACAGCAAAGACATCAGTGTTCATCCGTTGTTCAGCTTGATTTGTAGTCCGGTGCATACTAGGCGGACTCGAACGCCTGAGCTATGTTGTATATGTCACGGGACTGTCTGCTCTCTCACAACTAGCCATTACTTGTACACGACGCACGAACCGTTTGCCACACAAGAATTTCTGGAATCGCACACCTTTCTCTGCAGCATAGCTACGACAAGCAAACAGACAATCTTATTGTGATTCCATCCTTGTTCCCCCAAGACCTCTTTGTTTGAGCTCTCCGAGAAGGAAGTGCAAGACAAGGATGGCAAAGAATAACGTTTGTGTATGGTAGACAATGTTTGCCTATGCCCGCAACCTCTTGCTTTCGTTGCGTACATCTGCCGGATACATACGAAACATCACACATTCTTATTTTTGTGCGAGGAAGCTATTTGCTTCGATTTCATGGTGCTTTTCAGCTTTGCTTATCAAAGTACTAGTGGTTTCCTGCTGTCCCTCGTATATTTTATACATATTATCACACGTACGTTGTCCTTGCTTCTTGAACAGCGTTACCGAATGGTGTTTTTCCGCAGCGTTTTTCACCGCTAATATGTCGAGTGACGCGACACGCGCAAACTGTGTCGAAAATTCTTAAATGTTGCTGAATCTGTACAAATATTCTTATCGAATCACACTGCGTGCATGATGGATGTGTTGTTGCATATTCTTGAATTTAAGCGACCATGAGTGTTAATTCTACAATGCATTGTGATAGACGTATAGATACAATACGAGCTCACGGTGGTGGGCCCACTCCGACGTCGCGCGCTCTGCATTTGAGACAATCTTCGCGTACTTACTGTGCTTTCTGCAAGCACTATAGATGCGCACTTTCGCGCATTCGAATGACAATATTAGTCTTTCAATTGTCGTCACGCCATCGTCGTCATACAGTCCTGATCGTCCTATCCACGTAATGCGGTCGTTGTCATAATATAGTCCTTAATCCAGAATCGTGATCCCATTGTCATCATGCCATCGTCGTCAGACCGCAATCGTCGTCCCCTCGTCCTCATTCCACCTTCGTCACTCCACCTTAGTCATTGCGTCGCCATCATTTTCTCATCGTCATCGCAGCGTCATGTCGTCGTCGCCATGGCATGAAAAGGAAAATGATCATCCACCGGACTCTAGCACCAAGCTAAATAGTCATGCCATCGTCAAGGTCAGCTACGTCACGCCATTGCCGTCCTTCTGCCGTAGTCATACATTCGTGCTCATTTCGTCGTCGTGATGCCTGTCGTGTTCGTTCGATCATCGCCATTCCAACTTCATCATCTGATTCTCGTTATCCTGTCGTCCCCACACAATTGTCGTCATGCTGTCATGGTCGTTCAATTATGGTCATTCTATATGAGTCATTCCAGTATCGTCATGCCTTTGTCGCCATACCATCGTCGCCACGTCATCAGGGTCGTACCCTTGTCGTTAATCCAGTGTGTATTGCAATTTCGTTGTCGTGTCTTCATCGTCATACCATCGTCGTCATACCGTCGTTGACATACTATCGTCGTCATTCCTTCGTCGTTCGTGAAATGGTAATGTTCGAGTGGCAAACATTTATACTGATCTACGCGTTTCACGATCAAAATGTGTTCATTGCGAGCTGGTCGTTTGCTATACACTTACGCACAGTATAGACCATTTCGCTGTTTACAAACATACACCCTGGACGGCTTTCTGTTTGGCTCAATGGCGTAGTCCGCTAAATGTAGCGAGCAAGAAAACCAATGGGGGTGATATAGATTAGCAGGAGTGGGCTTGTGATCCGGCACAGTAGATTGATAAGGCCCGTGACCGGAAGTTTTTTGGGTGCTGCACTATCGCTGCGCTGTTGTCGCGCGAGCGAAAAGGCGTATACACTAAAATATCCAGCCAGGGGTGCTACCCAGGTAGCGCCGAGTTTGGCGAAACTCGGGATCTTCACGAGCCCTGGCGACGCCCCAAGATAAAAGAACTAATGGTAACAAAACAAAGTTTATCCGTCGGCACGCCTCCAGTTTCAGATTCACTCTGGGTGGCTATCATCCCTTAGGCGTTGCCATATGGGCAGCCGACAAACTGGGGCTCACGTCTTAATACGGGTGGTTCCTGGTCTTGCCTTCTATCAGTTGTTTTTCGCTCAACCGAGTGCATTACAGGCCCAAGAAAGTTATAAAATAAATGCATTTAGTACAATAATATTAGTCACATCAACACGGGTTATAAGCATTTCAAAGTTTACAAGATGTACACTGAATGTGTATTAGACTAATTTGTACTTTAATACGTTTCGCATTATACGTTATACCATTTGTACTTTAATACGTTTCGCGTTATACTACGTTATACCTCTCCTTTCCTCTGCATTGGATTGGTGCGGTTCGCTACATGCTTGCGCTAGCATGTCCGAGCACAGATTGGTGTGCACTTGGTTTTCGCACTGGGCTTTCAACAGATCTCTTATTGCTCCTTCTCTTTCCTCTGGATTGATTTCGTGCGGCTCGCTACGTGCTTGCGCTCCAATTTGCGAGCACAGATTGGTGTGCGCCTGCCTTTCACACTGGGCTTTCAATAGATCGCTCGTTGCTCGCGCTAAAGTAGGGCTGCTAGACGAAGTGAGCGTCGGCTAGCGCAGAAGTAGCTTGCCGCGCGCTTACCGTGTAAGCACTCAGAAATGCCGAAAAGCACTCATACAAGGGTCAGAAAACTACACCTGATTTTATTTTACTTAGTAATGTACCTTCATACTGGTTAGCGCCTAGCGATGGCTTCTAACAACCGCAGGAAAGAGTCTTTATACTGGGTAGCCTGAGCGATTCGTGATTTCTAACAAACGCAAGAAATGGTCTTTTCAGCGCACGTTGCCATTGAATGCCGCCACATCCATCCCAGGTGGGACTCCAGCATCGGTGCACTTACCCTGTACCCACCGCTGACGAGGTGGCGCTTAACTTTTTGACAATAACTTTCTATTTTTTGCGTGTGAACGCCCGTGACGGGGTCCACAAAGTTGACGCTGCGGTTGAAAGTCTCCCAATGCTGCCGTTAGCATGCACAAAATTTGGGATACAGTTGTATGTGGCCATTCGGCAGTATGAATAATGGTCACCAGTTGAACATTGGCTGTCAATAATGGG